>NC_081563.1:58032701-58114855 GCF_022355385.1 Mustela nigripes
CATTTGACAGAGATCACAAGTAGATGGAGAGGCAGGCAGAGAGAGAGGGGGAAGCAGGCTCCCTGCTGAGCAGAGAGCCCGATGCGGGACTCGATCCCAGGACTCTGAGATCATGACCTGAGCCGAAGGCAGCGGCTTAACCCACTGAGCCACCCAGGCGCCCCTGAAATGTTAGCCTTTTAATATATGGGTAACACATAGGTAACATGTAGGTACTGTTTCAGTTCCTTTTTGGATGCTGTGCTTGAGGCTTCACTACCTTGCACTCTAAGATCACAGCAAGAAGAATTTGGGTCCCACTGAGCTAGTGAGATCTGGTGTATCAGGCTGAGAAGCTGGACTTTACCATTAAATTGAGCCAAAGACACCTTAATTCTGCAAAGAGTTGGGTTTGTTTTATTTTTTTAAATGCCATTTGCCAGTTGCCTTTGCAAAAACTCTGTTCATTTCTCTTTTTTCCCTTACTTGCTTAGACACAAATAGGGAAGACCTTTGGACTCAAGATTAATTGGGTAAAAATATCCACAGGCTTAAATATGAAGAGGTTGGAGGGGGAAAAGAGGAAGTTGTGGTTCACGAAATAGGGTCCCCAGACCACCATTACCTGGAGACCTGGAAATGCCTTCTTGGGTCCCACATTTGACCTGTTGAATGAGAATCTTGGGGGCAGGGGGGCAGCATTCTGTGTTACTCACCTCAAGGTGAGTGTAATACTTGCCCAAATTTGAGGAGTGTGACAGGCATTTGTGAGACAGCCTTCTGAGCTGAGGCTTCCCTGCCCACCAGATGTGCCTCTATCTCACCGCTTTTGACTTACCGACGGCCCATCCTGTACGGCTGCCTCCTCTGAGGTCTGTTCAGTTCTCCTCTTTCTCAGACCCTCCCGCCCATGCACTGTTCACAGTCAGGGACAAAGACACACACATCTCTATGTCGTTCAGTTCCCGGGCTGTCCCTCAGACTCTTTACTCATTCTTTCCATTCATCATTCATTTAGCCAGGGTGGGGGGTTATGGGGTGTCTTCTGTGTGTCCAGAGACTGCCCTGTCCTGAGGATACAGAAATGAATGAGACAGAGTCTGCCCTCATGGTGCTTACTGTCAGGATTAGGAAACAGGCCTTAAGAGACAATCCCGCCTTCAATTTAAATCTCAAATCCTATCTCCAAAAGTTTCTCCTCATCACCCCAGCCCATAATAACCTCTCACATGCCTTGCTCTGGGCAGTCACTCAGAATCTGGAAATGCAGGGGCGACTAGGTGGCTCAGTTGGGTAAGCCGCCAACTCTTGATTTCAGCTCAGGTCATGATCTCAGGGTCCTGAGATTAGCCCCACATCCAGCTCCAGGCTCAGCAGGGAGTCTGCTTGAAGATTCTCTCTCCTTGCCTGTCTGCACCAACCCCTACCCCTGCTCATGCTCTCTCCTCTCAAATAAATAAATCTAAAAAAAGGAGAAGAAAAGAATCTGGAAGTGCAAACTCCGCCATAGTGAGGTAATAATAGGCTCCTATGTTTCTGCTCCTTTTTCTTCCGAGGAATGTTTTAGTGACCCTTTGTGACTTTTGATCATTTGCCCACGCAGATTGTAGCCTTTGAGGGCAAGGTCCTTTCTGATGAAAGTTGTGCAATTGAAAGCTGGGTTTGGTATATAGAGTTGTATCAGTGTTAAGCTTACTAGAAAACTCTGGAAGAGAAGTTTTCATTATATTGCTACCCATGGGTTGCTCTTTATCTTCAAAGCTCAGTTTGCCGTAGTAAATACTTGCTAAAATTTATGTTAAGAAAATCAGGATGCTAGGCATTTGTTTCCTAACAGGTTTATTGGAAAGAAGGGTGTTTTATCATGAACCTTATATTAAAAGCCACCAAATATCCAAGAGAAGTGTTTGTGGTTGGTTTCAGGCTCCTTTTTGGAGGGGCAGAAAGGGGAGGAAGCAACCCCCTCCTTCCTCCATTGTGGAGGAGGGGCTTGTCTCTTACCAGCCCTGAAATTCAGGGTCCTTTTTGGATTTTTTACTGAAAAAAGGGGTAGACAACCTGTGGTTTGGGCTAAAGTCATCCCAAGGTCTCTGGGTGGCCTAGAAGCAACACTTGTCACAAGCTCCTCCTTTCGGTGAACTTCGGGTCCGTTGTCCAGGTGTCGGTGTTGGTGTCAGTGCTGGCTGCACAGCTAGGGTCTGGGAGTCAGGAACAGCAGAACAGCCTCTCCTCCAGTGTTAACCTTGAAGCACTTAATGAGCCCCAGCCAGGAGGCCTTTTCAAAGGTCACATGCTTCTCCAATCTCGGGCTTTAAAGAGCTATTGTTATTTTCTTAGTTTGCCTGAGAAAGAGGCTTCTGAGGAGCTGCTGACCCTGGATTTGGCTAGCCCAGCTCCAGGCCGAGGGACACCATTTGCCCTCAGGTTCTTGAGTGGCTGGTCTTTCCTTCTCTGAACCGTGCCCTGCTCCAGGAGGTGGGCATTAACACCCGCCCTGAGAGAGAGAGAGAGTTCTCAAAACCTCCCACCCCGAGGAGTTGGAGGCCTCTTCTGAATGTGGTCAGTGGCAACACTTGACTCAATGTTTTACTCAAACTCTGGAAAAACTTTAATCTTTAAAAAAATTTTTAAATCAAAAGCCTCTAAGCAAAAAAGTGGACTGGATTTTATCATGTTGCATGTTATTCCTTTCTTTAAAAATCTCAATAGAATCAGGATTACAAATCAGTATTGTGTGCGTTTTGCAGTCTCGATGGGTGTGTGGAGCCAGCCTGGCCTCATAAAATGCCATAGTGAAAGGAAGGCTAACCTGCTTGGAGACACTCTGTCGTGGGCTCTTATTTACACTTTTGAAAAGCATCCAAGCTTTGATTTGTCTGTCCTGCCCTCAGATTTTGCTTACAAGGGTCCTCCTCCTTCCTTTTCCAGCATTACAACATCTTATCAGGCTGTTCCTAAATCATTAGGATTATCACACAGCTATGACCAGCTGGATCATTCTAATTGGAAATTAAGTGCTTCTCACATTGCAATCTCTTTGAAAACATCACCACCGATCTCCTTCAGCTATGGGAATTCTGCTAAATGCCTAGTACTGCATGCTTGGTAAATATTCGAGTTTTATCAATTCATTGATAATTTCTAGAGAAGTAATCCTTATTGAGAAAGTTATTGAGAAAGCCCTATTGTTTATTCTGGCAACCAGTATTTAAAAGACAATCCTATATTGATGACTAGAAGACAAAGAAAAGCCTACACTGTTTTAGCTATTCCCTCTCCTCCAGAAAACCAGTAAAAATTCCAAGTGCTATTGAGCTTACTAATTTGTTTTTAGTTGTTTGGTATTTGATTTTGGTTTACATTTAAGGACAGTGCTTCTCAAACTTTGTGTGATTGAAGAACCGTCTTGTTTGTTTTTTCTTTCATAGATGAATACTTATGTAAAATATAAAAATACTTAATAGAGAAATGAAATTTAAGTACAAAGACAAAAACAGAAGCCTCATTTTAGAAATTAGACTTATAGACATATAGTTACTCTGTAAATATGCTGTTAAACATTTCTAAATAATATAGTATCTCTGTTTAACTCCTCATGGGCCAGTAACAATTCACAGATTGGCACCTTCTGCAGACCACGCTTTGAGCAACACTGTTTGGGAGTATATTTCTCTGCATTTGTGTCGTCTCACACAGATTTCCATGTATTGGGTACTATTACATTATAACCTATAACACAGACCATCTACCAGCTTTATAATGAGAATTAAATGCACTTGGTGAGCTCTTTGGCAAAACTGAAGTTTTCCTAGAAATGAATATTTAAATGCTTAAATTTTAGGCAGATAACAAACAGTATAACTGTTTGAAAACACAGTCGTCCAGTAACACTTCTAAGGCATAAAGGAGAAAGTGTTTTGTAATGTGAAATGAAATCACCTCCTCTCTGATTCACACTCAAGTTAAAATGAGTGCAGATACTTTAGGTGGGAAATGTTCTATGCAAAGTATATACACAAATGAGACTTTCTAGCACTAAACAATAGGAAATGTTTTGTCATGTGAAGTAGTAGATACAAGAGTTATTACCACTGTATCTTCCTTGCCTCATAGAAGATTATGGGACTGGTCTTTGGTCCTTGTGATCGACATCCATTTTCTTAATGTTTCCATGAGGGAGAGCATTCCATACAAGTAACTTAGATTCTTTATGAACATTAACAAATCCTCAAGCTGACTGACATTGCTGGGTTGTGGCTGTTCTCTCCCAGGGACTGAGGCGTGAGGAGGCAGTCACTGCAGGTGGAACTCGTGTGCCCCGTGACCACCTGCATGTTTGTCTGCTTGGGAGGCAGTGGGGGTGGGCAGCGAGGTCTTCCTCATCAAATTGTCTCAAGGAAGATCTGTGAGTTTTATTATGGTTAGCCTTATTCCTTTATGATGAGACTCAACTCAAAAAATGAGAATGAGGTGTAGGAGATGATTTTCACCCCCTTGAAGACCAGGCTTTATTCATCTGCCGACTACCCTTTTTCTGGCAGAGTGCCCAGGATAGCATAGATGCAGAATGAGTAAAATATAAAGGATTCAGCGAGGCTGCACGTGAATCAGCTGAAGCAATTCAGTAAAGGCAAGTCGCTTTTAGAAGAAAAGTCGGATAAGTACAAACTGCTTGTATATGAAGAGATCTATGAGTGAGTGGCACTGAGGGTAGGATTAATACTCCTCTGTGGGTAAGTGCTGCAGAGGTTGGGGGTGTGGGTAGGAATCACAGGCCTGAAGTAATGAGAACCATGTCTCCTGGTCTGGATGGCAGAAGAACAACTTCCGTGATTAATGGTTAGCAGGTGAGGTCTATGAGGCGAAGGCCAGTGGTCTTGATGGTGGAAGTTCTGAAAGGAAGGACCACTCTCCAGAAGGTGCAGCCCCTTGAGGGGGTCTTCACTGAGGCAAGAGCAGGCAAGGAGGCGGCCTAGGTTGGGAACAGCACGTGAGGTGGGGCAGGAGTTAAAATTCAAGCCATTCGTACATACTCAAGGTCTGAGATAGGAGGTGGTGGTTTTTTTGAAATAGTATGTATCTCTGGAATCACGGTAGGTATTTGTTATGAAATGTCTCCCGTACTCAAACAGCAGTGCTTATAATCAGAACAAATTACTTTTGAATTTGTCCAGTGCGTTCAGAGGTAACTGTATGTAGTCAAATTGAACCATTGGCACTCGGGCTGGGAAAGCCACATTCCTCCACTTTATTCTAGGCTGAAAAGCGGTGGCAGCTCCATCACTGTGGTCATTTGACACAGGCCAAGAGCTTCACCACATGTCACCAAACAGGCAGAAAAGCTCTGTGCATAATGAGGAAGGAAAAGGCATTTTGAAAGCACACAGGGTTCTACGAAAATTGTCCATGCCCTTCTCCCCACTTCTCCACCTAGGTTCTTTTAATCATTCAAGATGTGTTCAAGCTATAATCTTTGACACCTTTATCTGTTAGGTCATAGCATTGCTAGTGTTTTCTTGGGCGTTAAAAATAAATCTGTTTGGGGGAGGGAAATGGAACCTGCATGGTAATGTTAGGCAAGCCAACGCAAGCGCACGAGTGGAGCAAGTCAAAATCATGGTTTCCATGGTAACGTTTAACTTGCCTGTGTCGTACACATTTCTCAAGAAATACATTCACCAGACTACCTAGTGATAAAAATTGCTCCACCAGCATACAAAGGTAGATTTCCCAATGCTCTCACATTCCAAAAGATTTCCCCCAATTAATTCATCTCTTCTAACCAACCTTGGGTAAGGAACTCAAGTCCCAACTCCTGACCGCCGCGTCAGCGCCTTTTTTTTTTTTTTTTTTTAGGGGAGAAATTCGTTTTCATGTGATTAATTCCACTTCCTTCCTTTCCCCTTTGCAGATATATGTTGGGTAAAGGAGAAAAACGGAAGTTTGATGAGCATGAAGATGGGCTGGAAGGCAAAATCGTGTCTCCCTCCGATGGTCCATCCAAGGTGTCTTACACCTTACAGCGCCAGACTATCTTCAACATTTCCCTTATGAAACTCTATAACCACAGGCCCCTCACCGAGCCCAGCTTGCAAAAGACCGTTCTGATCAACAACATGTTGCGGCGGATCCAGGAGGAGCTCAAACAGGAAGGCAGCCTGAGGCCGGTGTTGGCCGCCGCTGCCTCACCCCCGCCCGACTCGCTGAGCGCCAGCTACCGGGAGGCGCCGGCCGTGCTCAGCGCCCCCGCGCCGCCTCCGCCCGCGCTGGCCAGCGACCTCGGAAGCACTACGCCCCTGGAGGCCTGCCTCACGCCTGCCTCGCTGCTCGAGGACGACGACGATGCCCCGTTTTGCACTTCCCCGGCCGCGCCGCCCGCGGCTCCCGCCAGACTCCCGGCCCCAGCGCCCCCGCCGGAGAAGGACAGCTTCTCCTCCGCCCTGGACGAGATCGAGGAGCTCTGTCCCACATCTACCTCCCCAGGGGCCGCCGCGGCTGCGCCCGACACCTCCCGAGGGGGCTCTGGTGCGCCGAGCGTCCCGAGGCCCGACGACCCCAAGCTGATGGACTCTCTGCCCGGGAACTTTGAAATCACGACGTCCACGGGCTTTCTGACAGACTTGACCTTGGACGACATCCTGTTTGCAGACATCGACACGTCCATGTATGACTTCGACCCCTGCACGTCCGCGGCAGGGACAGCCTCCAAGATGGCCCCGGTGTCGGCCGACGATCTCCTCAAGACTCTGGCCCCGTACAGCAGCCAGCCGGTGGCCCCGAGTCAGCCTTTCAAAATGGACCTCACGGAGCTGGACCACATCATGGAGGTGCTGGTCGGCTCCTAAGAGCCCCAGACCGGTGCCTGCGCCGCCCAGACCCTGCGAGTGTCCCCGCACCCCCCAGCTCTCCGCACTGTGCATGCACCCTTGCTTGCCTTTTTCAGAGAAAAAGATCGTTTTACACAAGGATCACACTAGTTTTTGCTTTGAGCAGAGTTGGAGTGCCTTCATCCACGTATGACCACTTTTAATATGCTTTTTTGAGTGGTTCTCAGAGACCTACTGCCCTGGAATAGGAAAGACTACATTGGAAGACAATGTTGCTATGCTGAATGACAAAAATAAACAGTTCAAGTGAAGCACAAGGAATAAGTTGGAAAAGCTGTACATTGCATGTGCATATTTGTCTATTTTTTCTATAAGTTTTATTGCAAGAGGTAAAAAGAGAATATATATATATATATATATATATATATATATATATATTATTTAGATAATCTCAGTACCTTTTCTGGCATTTTCGCCCTGTATAGGTTGACTTGGCAATTCAGCCTTTTTAGAGGCATTAACTACTCCTCCTAAGTGTTGCATTTACATGGCTGTTTAGAAACTGCTGCCCAAATTTATTTTATATTTTTGTACAGATTCTGCAGTTTATGATATTGTTTTTCTAAAAACAAATGCTGTTTATACATATGAGATAGCTATTTTGATAGGATTTGCTCACATAGTTCCTGCAAACTTCAGATGTACAAGTTGCACTTGTACTTTTATAGAGTTGTAATGTTTTATATGTGTTTGGTGCAAAGAGAAAATTGGATCAAATTAACCCGCAGTCGATGTCCCCAAATGCAAACACACACACACACACACACACACACACACACACTGCTTTAAGAAAGGGCCAGGCGATATCACACCCAAATTTCACAGGCACCGACCCCCTGGCATGAACACCCGCCAGCACTGTGACTTCCAAAGCCAGAGCCACGTCTGCTCATCAAACTTGCATTAAGCAGTTGGCGGGAGATGGCCCATGGAGCTGGGGTGGGGGGAGGTTTGAAGTGATGGTTCTCTTTAGCTCCCTCTCTTGATATCGAATACTCACTGTATTTATGCCAAGTTTGTGCTTTTAATTGTTCTTATTTTTTTAAACAGAAACCCAGATCTTTCCCTTTTGGCATAATTTTTACGATGACCTGAAATTTTACATGAGAACAAAATTTTCTGAAAAGTAACTGACCTCTTTGTGGAACTAAACCCTGTTTGCAATGCTTAGAGCTCACAAGGAAGAAACTACCCCAGAAGGCATCCACTGTGTTGCTCAGTTGTCTTTTCCAGCTTCCCTTCCCTAGAGCTTTTGTTCCCTCTGTTGCTAAGTGCTGAAAATGGCATCTTCGTGATCACCACAGTGAGCATAGCTCACCCCGGCCCAGCCTGGGTGCTGTCTTGTAACATCCGTTGGCTCTTGAACCTGGAGTTGGTACCATTATGTCACAGCTTCCAGTCTTGTTGCTTTCTTGATTCAACTGCTTTAACTACACTTTACAAGGCTGTATAACCCAAATACACAGACAGGACTCTCTATGCATGTTCCTCTTCCTTCCCCCTGCTTCCCCTCCACCCCACCCCCACACCCCACCCCCAGGACACTTGAGAAGGAGCTTCTTATTCCTAGTGGTGTATATTTAATTTAAAAAAAAAAAACATTTGCAATGTATCATGCTTGTTGCCGAAATTGTTGATGGCCTTTTCGTTTCAGTTTTTTTTTCTTTCTTCCAATGGTACTTTAGCTGGTTACAACCTATATTGTTGAAATGCAGATGGCTTCTTTAGGAATAACTTTTATATTTATTTAAGAATTTTTAAATTATGGGATTTGTGTTATTGTTGTTGTCTTTGTTGTTGGTCATTTGTCAATATCCAGTCACCAATTCTGCTCACTTCTTGCCATGGATAAAATTGAGTCTTTCTGGCCAATTAAAAAAGACAGCTTTATAAAATGGCACTTTAAACAAGCCATAGATAGTTTTATTTTTATAATGCACATGGCAGAGCAAATACATTTGTGATGAAGGAACTGCTCATTTAAGCAAAAGATTTGTGTATGGTATGATTGAATTCTTCTATATTCGAATTTACATTTTTCCCCACTTGAATGTGTTTTCAAAGGCTAATCGGCCCCTCAGTAGAGCAGTGAGAGATCAAATTGCACTTGTTCTCCTACAAGCAGCCTCCACCTGGACGCCTCTCCCTGCTGCAGATGGGGCATTTCCTTTGACAGGACCAGGGACCATCTAGCTGAGGTGAGGCCTGTTGTAGATGCTTCCGGTGTCACTGTGCCTGTCCATTTTAAGAGCTTCCTCTTCCTGTGGAGAACAAGGCAGCCCAGGCGCCGCACTTCTGATAACCGGAGGCCCTGGCGAACTCCCCACATGCCGCATGCACATACATACGTGTACAGACACAATAGTGTTGATTATTCTGAACAATACCAGGGTAAGGCAGTTGATTTGCCATTGTTAAAAACTGATTTACAGTAACTTAGAACAACTGTACTTTGGTTGGATTAGCAAATCGTGTGTTTAAACAAATCCCATATGTTGGGCAACAGTTCAAATAAGCGTAACAAAGTGTTGCCCAAACATGGTTCTCTGACTCTCTCGTATTTGTAAGGCTGGGCTTCCAAATCAAAACAAAAAACCCCCAACAACAGCAGGCAAATAAATGCTTTTTAATGCTGGACCCTCACCATAAATGCTTGCTATTCCAGGTCTGTTGAGGAAGATGTGGGAAATTAGGGGCCCATTTTTCAAAGAGCAAAAACATCCAAGTGTCCAAGTGACTGCTGTCTTATTTTCACAAAGTGAGGTCCCAACAGGGAAGAACGCGGGCCTGGGTGTGATCTCTAAGCCCCAGGTTGAGTGTGGGAGTGCTTCCAGATGCCACCTGGCTATCGTGCCTTTCCCCTTCCTAAAGGACATTGCGTGGCATCCGGACTCAGCCTGGCAGTTGGAGGTGCCTTTCTGAGAAAGACATGCTGGGTGGGGCTGGGAGAGGAAAATTGACAGTGATGTGCAATGAAATGACAAGATGAGAGCAGAATCATAAGAGCTTTGAATTTGAAGTGATTTTTTTCATAAGTTATTTATTCCTTTTTTTTTCTGTGTAAATATATTTATTTGACTGTGGAGCTCTAACAACATCTGGATCATACCATGTGCAAGAATGTATGGTAGGAATGTATTCTCTTGTAGGAATGTCAGTTTGTGTTCCAAGGGGGTCTGACCAGGCCCCTGGATCTTCTCTCGTATGCATGGTCCACATCCAGTTTTCGCCTCTTCTCTAATGTAGGTCTATTTGAAATATGCAAAGGGTATGGATGAGGAATGTTTCAATACCTCCAAATTTTTAAGAAAATCAAGCATCAAAGGGTTGATATTTTTAAACTTTTTTTAGTAACACTTTCTCTTGATGACAGAAGGGGCAGCCACACTGACACCCTCGTTCACACCAAAGGGTGAGAACTAGCCAGAACCTCCGCTATACCTCGAGTGTCTTTATCAATTGAGCTTTTTATTGCCATATCCCCGTGGAGAATCCCAACTGCCCTGAGGTCAATCAAGGAAAATTTATTAAATAAATAAGCTCCAAAGAGCCAAAGTATCATCTTACAGATCGTTTTTAAAGCTTAAATTTATTAACCACCTTTGTGGTAAACAATGAATTATGAATACCACAGGGCAGCCTTCTTAAATGACAGATGTAAAAAAATAGACAACAAAACTCTACTTTGTGCAGCAGTTGTACCCTCTATATTAATTGTCTTAATTTCAAAACCTTGCTGTTACAAATTGGACCTTTATACCTTTTCTGAAAATATTGAAAAGAGCATATTTAACCAGTTCTGGCCGTGAATGGTTAACTTCCTGTCACTGCCGAAGGCAGCGAACTGTGTGTGTCCTGCTTGTGTACAGTTGTCCTCAGTGCTTCTAAGAATGAGTCTGATGGTTCTTGAAAATTAGCCAGGATCAAATGCTGTGGCAGACAAAGCCAACAAAAATTGCAGACGTGTTTTGGGGATAACACGTTTGGAAGAGAAATACATTCCAGACAAGCAAACAAATACAAGATTTTGGAAAATATGTACATAGTGAGATGTTTGGTGCACGGTTTTTGAGGAAGGCTTTTGTCAAAAAGGAGGTATAACCTTTCCCCCCACAGACCTGAGAGCTGTGCCTTTTCTATGCAATATTACAGACGTTACATCGGAACCCAGATAGCTGTATTCACATGTAGGTTTGGGCTGTAATCTAAACAAATTGGACAGATTAAGTGTACATGGAAATGAGCAGTCTTACTTTTGTAGTTTTATATTATACAATAAACAGTTAAAAGATGAGCGAGGCGTGTTTGCAGTTTGCTTCTGACTGGAGCACAGCCAGCTCCAATTGTCACAGTTCGCTGGTGTGAAGGAACGGCCCACCCTCAGCCTGTACTGGGGTTGTTGCAGACCTTCTCACCCTGTCTTGGCCTCAGGAGCACATTTCCCTCCTGGTTCTCTCCCGTGCCTCTTGGACCCTTCTCGATCTCCTGGTGCTCACTTATCTTCCCCAGCTCTCTCTTTCCTGGTGGGATCCAATCCACTCAGGACAACGAAGACCTGTTTGCCGCTCCTGCCTCTCTCTCAAGCTCTGGAGTTAAGTTTATCTGCCAAGCTCGGCCACCCCACACTCACCATGCTTCCCCTCAGGGCGGATCCTTCTCCTTTGGTCTTCCCTCTTGTCCCACACTCTGTTCCCCAATGTCCACGCTCCCTGGCTGCCTCCTTTCCATCCCTGCCACAGCTTCCCCAACACCGGCCCTCTTCCCTCCTGCAACTGCTTCCTATCTACTGTCAATGCCACAGCGGTTTCTTTAACATCCTTGATGCTAGAGTTGACAGAGTGCCAGTGGTCCAGGCATTTCTGGCCCATCATACCAGCTGGCGAGGGAATGGAGCTACATGTGAAGGTCCTGTAAAATGAGGGTTCCATTCAACTACCAGTGGGATATTTGGGGGTTGGTGTTAGGGAGAGGTTAGGGGTTGAATTCTGTGCTCCAAAATAGATGTTGATGTCCTAACCCCCAGTACCTCAGAACGTGACCTTAATCCACAAATAGGGTCTTCACAGAGATAATCAAATCAAAATGAGGTTATTAGGGGGAGCCCTAATGCAATATGACTAATGGCCTTATAAGACGCGGAGATGTTGACGCACAAGCACCCAGGGAGTACACCAGGTAAAGATGAGGGCAGAGAACAGGGTGATATGCCTCTAGGCCAACAAACACCAAGGACTGACAGCCAACCCAGAGAAGCTAGGGTAGCAGGTCTGCCCCTCCCCACCTCCCCCAGCCCTCAACAGAAACCAACTCTGCTGACACCTGGATCTCTGACTTCCAGCCTCCAGAACCACACATTTCTGTTTAATTCACTCAGTTTGTGGTACGTTGTTACAGCAGCTGTAGCAAACTAATCTAGGGGAGGAGAACAGGCAGGAGGAGCTCTTTCCAGACATTGCGGTGGAAGATACTCATTAGGCAGCTAGAAATAAGAATCTGCTGCTCAGTAGAGAGGTTTGTCTCCGGAATATGAGCAGCTGCTATTAATTAGAGATAGAACTTTGGGAAATTATTCACTCTGTGCTTGTGAGGGCAAGATAAAGTCACAGCTCCTAAATCTTTTCGAAAATGTTCACAATGCAATGAAGATGCAAAATTGGAATATTGTCTTTCCTCGTGCCCCCAGCAGTGCCTACCACAAAGTATGCACCCGAAATATCTGTTGAATTAAAAGAAGGAAAAAGGGCTATAGTTCTCTTTACCATATGGGAGAAACCCAGAGCTCAGCCTTCCTTGTCTGGGTCCCTAGCCAGCTCCTATCCCAACCCTCTGGATGCCCCATTCCCAGCACACATATCCTTGCTCACGCCCCTCCCTCTGCTTGTAGAAATTTACCCATCACTCCAAGGCCAAGTTCAAGTGCCTAGCATGAGCTTTCTCTACCCATCCCCCCCAGTCAGAACTGACATCTTCCTCTGCTAGAGGGCTCTGGAAATGCCTGGAAATGCTCTCAGCAAGTTCTGCCAGGTCTTAGGTGAGCTGTGCACCCTTTGTTTCCTCCACTCCCTTCTGCTCTGTGACCTCCTGATGTTCACCTTTGCCAGAGGTCTGCAAACTATGGCCCTTGGGCCAAATCCTGTGGACTATTTGTTTAAGTAGAGTTTCGTTGGAATACAGCCACATTCGGTAATCTGTGCAGCTGTCCTACTGCAATGGCACCGAGACCCTAAGTCTCCCAAGATCTAAAATATCTGGCCCTTCTCAGAAAAAATCTGCCAGACCCTGATGTTTGCAAACCACATAAAGCCTCAGTTGGTGTCTGATCCTAGCTGGGGCCCCAAAGTGCCGCAGGGCCCGGCCCCTGTGCCCAAAGGCACTTGTGAACTGAATACAGTAGGCGTTAGGGACAGGCATCTCCGGGTGCTGGAGGAGGGGCTGCAAGGGCCAGAGGAGACAGAGCGGTCCGCATCGTCTCACGAGAGCGGCCATCTTCTAGAGCTAAAGATGGCGGAGGAGGCGGAGACACAACGCTCGCCCTGAAAAGGCCCCATTTTACAGAGATGAAAGCCGACACACGCAGCGAGAAAGTAATGACTGTCTGATGCAAGCCACAGTTCACGGTATCCGGGTTCGGAGTTTGGCTCTGCAGCCGGACCGCCTGAGCTTGAATCCCGGCTCCACAAGCTCCCGAATCTCTCCGTGCCGCAGCTTCCTCACAGGTAAGACGAGGGTGACAGCCGGGCTTATTTCACACAATGGTGGGGATTCGGTGAGTCCATATGTGTAAAGCACTTAGTTCTGGGACCTTAAAGAAAAGAAGTCCAGAAATGGCAGCTGCAGCTTTAACACAACCGTGGGTAAGGCTCATACCCGCGTCTCTGCTCGCTGTGGTGTTTTAGTGTTTCAGGTCGAGCCATAAAGCAAAGCTGGGGCGTCTTAATGCTGAAGGCGTGTTTTGTGGGGACACCACCATTTCCCAACACCGTACTTGTCGTCATGGTGGTCAGCTGTTTGTTTACCGAGGACTGTGCTCCCAGCTTGTGTGGCAGTCTGGGGGCTCAGAGTGCCTGTTGCCTTTTTCCTCTTGCTCCGCTTGGAAAGGAAGCTTTGACTGAATCTCCATCACGGTCTCCAGGGTTACCACTTACTGAGCACTCGCGTGTGCCAGACACCCATGAGTACCGGCATGTGTGACCTCATGGTCGCTGCCCCAGCCCTTGGCGGTTTATCCTACCTCCTCAGCTTTGCAGAGGAAGGAGGCCAGGCTTCGAGAGGTTAAGAAACTTCCCAGAGCTCACACAGCCAGTAAGCGGCAGAGCTGGGATTGTGATTCATCTCCATAACCCCATTCGGCAGCCTCTCTGGGGCCCATCTGGTGTCATGGGGGATGTGGGGCCAGGCCGAGGCCTGGAGCCTGGGCAGGGGGGAAGGAGTCAGGAGATCTCATCCCAATCTGAGCTTTACCTCTTTCACTTGCCTGACCTCCAACAAGCCCTTCAGCTCTCCTCTTCTTCGCTGGGGTGTGTATCCCACTGGCACACTGAGGCATCCCCTGGAGGGACAAGAGGAAGATGGCCCCATGAGGGGCAGGGAACCAGGAGTTAGGGCTGCTCTCCAGAGCTGAATCCCCCTACCCTTTCTCATCCTGGCTCTGTGTGACCCTGGACCAGGCACTCCCCATTTCAGAGACTCAGTTGGCTCAGTGGCAATGAAAGGGGGCAGGCCTACGTATACTCTGGGGACCATGGTTCTCCCTGGCTGCAAGTTAGAAGCCTGGGGGCTCCAGCAGCATCACTGGGTGCTGGGGCCAGGCCTGGGGGATTTTACAGAAACACTGGGTGGGAGGAGCCCACTGTTCTGAGGGCACCAGTGCCAGCCTTTGGGGCATCAAGGAAGAGGGCACGGTATGTACATGACCAGGGAGGCACACACGCCAGCATTGTCCCTGGAGCTGGGAAGCCCCTCGGAGGCCGGCTGCCCCAGCCCCACAGCCTACGGCAGTCTCCACGCGCCCCCCCCCCCCCCACACAAGGCCCAGCTACCAGCTGCTAGCAGGGCCTATTGTTCAGCAGTGACAAGCAATGGCTCCAGGAGCAAAGGCTCCGGAGGCTGGTGAGGGAAGGGGGAGGGGTGGGGCGCAAGGGAAATGTCTCCCAACAGCGCTGTCGCCCCAGCACAAACACACCCAGCCCATGGCTGGCTTTGCTTGTCTTCTCAGGTTGGGACCCTCGCTGGACGTGTGTGTCACTGGTGCTGTGGGTTAAAGTACAGAGTCAGGCTGCCTCTAGGAAAGGAGTTTCAGTCACTTTTCTCCCAGCCGAGTGCCTGAAAACAGGGCCAGGTGGCTGAGGGCTTTTGAAATAGTGTTGTTGGAAGGCAGTGTAATCCGTACGCTTGTCGTGGAGACCGCGTCCTGGGGTCTGGACAGGTTCCAGCTACGGTAATAATCACCCTGACACTTGTGTGCAGCTTGGTCCCGTCGTTCAGTCACTCTGTGTGATTTTCATGACGATTCTGATGGGGGTGGCAATGGGGGAGGCTGAGCAGACCTGAGGAAACTGAGGTACCCAGAGGCACCCAAGGCTGCCAGGTGCAGTGTATGTGTGGAGGGGGAGGGATGCTGTGTCAAACTCTGGACTCCAACCTTTATTACCCCCAGGCATTTCAAAGAAACTGGCCAGAAACTTAGTTATGAAAGAATAGTGATCCACAGCAAGGCAGGGAGCTCAAAGTCACCCCTTGTCTTGGAGCAGACTCAGGGGTAATTGAAGTCATTAACAGCTTCCAGACATCCTTTCCTCTGAAAGCCTCCCTCCTCTTTCCCCAAACTCACACATTCCCCAGAGCTGAGGGGGGCAGAAGCAGAGAAGGGGACAGCCAGTGGTCTACCTCAGTTCAGCTTGTCAGACCTGATTGGGACCCCCAGTGCCATCCCAAACATCAACTTAAAACAGAGTGAGCCACTTGCTGAACTGTTCGAGTTTAGAGACAAATCCCAAGCCCAGCACCCCCACCCCGCCACCCCAGATGCTGCCCCAAAGCCTTGCTGGTGCCAAGCTCCTGCTGTCACCTGCCCAAGGACTGGATCTTAATCTTTCTGTCTCCGTCTCTCTCTCTCCTACTCTCTCTCTCTCTCTCTCTCTCTCTCTCGGTCTCGCTCCCTCCTTCAATCTCTTGACTCTCAGTCACCTTGGTCTCCCTCCTTGCCCCTTCTGTCTCAGCCAGTCTGTCTGCCTCCGTCTGTCTGTCTCCTACATTTGTACTTACAAGCCAGCTTTGCTGCCCCCGAGTCTGTGGATAGCACAGTCTCTTCGCCCTAGGATCTGGGGAACTGGGTAGACCCTTGAGTGATCCTGGTCGGATTGGGAGGAGGAGGGGGAGCTCTGAGTGGGGCTCACCTGCTCATCAAGGGCCTTGGTGCTGCCTTTGAGTCCCCAGCTTCCTACCTGGGGGCCCCTGGCCACCTGGCTGTGGGGCCAATTAGAGTAAGAGATTTTTTTAGCTTTGTTTTCCAGGTTGGCCTGAGCAGCTCTGACTGGACTGAGTGCAGTTGGCCTACAGACAGGGGGAGAGATTCTAAGCAGAGGGGAGGCCTGGCTGAGCTGGTGGGGGGTCAGTGCTGGGTAAGGTGGGCTCTGAGGAGCGGGGTCTACCTGGCAGAGGACAGGAGCCAGTGGTGCTGGCAGGGAATGGACACTGGATGATTCTTGGGTCATTCTGTTCTAAGTGATCTGAAAATAGACTGCGTAATGTGGGCAAGAGCCTGCTTGGTACCCCAAGTGAGGGCTGGCTTAGGGGTCAGGCCGAGAGCCTATGTTCAGGGTGATAAGGGAGGGGAGACTACCTTCTTTAAAGCAACTTCTTTCTGCTAGACACTGGACTCATTGGTCCCACTCTCGCTAATCCGCCTAGGGAAACTGAGGTCCCCAAAAGTTAGGCAAGTTGTCCAAGGTGGTATAGCTGGTAATGAGGGTCTCAGAGTAGAGTTCTATGTGTGCCTGTAAAACTCTGTTCTGCAGTGGGGACATAGCCCACTACTGTCCAGACGGTGCAGGCCATCCTGTGGGTGATTGTGGAAATGCTGCCAGGTGAGGCTTGGACATGGTCTGTAGCTGCCTTGGGGGAATGTGGGGCCAGGAGGAGGTTCAAATCCCCAAATCATAGCAGCTTGCCTCCCTGGTCTGCCAACAACCTCTGCTGGGCTCCAAGGAAGAATAGGATGGACAAGAGAGGAACTTCAGAGGCCAGAAGGGGTCCCACCCCATGAGACTGATCCCCGTGGGTCATAACAGACCAGGGGACAGATCCCTCACCAGTCAGAAACAACCTGTGAGCTTGTCTGAGGGCCGGTAGCAGCAGGAAGTCTTTGGGGGCAGCTCAGGCCAGCCAGCCTGCGGGGCTCATTTGTTCTTCCATTCAGTTAGCCTTTATTGGCTCACCCCCAGTGTCCCCAGTGCAGTAGATGCTGCCACCACCCCTAACTGATGGGGCCCGAGCCCTCAGAGTCCTTCTTGAGCCCCTCCTTGCCCCACCTCCACCCCGTATGTGCTCTGCCCTCCACATAGTTGCTGCCCAGTGGCTCCGCCTCCTAGCTTGTCTTCCTGCCCCCACCCTCGTCTGGATCCTCTGTCTTCAGCAGAGCCTCAGAATGACCCCTTAGAAATAGAAATCATCATTTTGCTCCCCCAAATGTACACGTGGATCACCTGGGGGCAGGCCTGGAGTGCAGGCTGAGCACCTGTGTTTCTAACAGGCTTCTGGGAGACAGCAGTCCATGAACCACACATGGAGGTGCCAAGTGTGGGGTTGAGGACAGGCATGGGGTTGAGTCACCAAACGGTTGTGGTCGGTCAGTACTCAAGTCTCTTCTTGGGTCAGCTCTGGGTGAAACGTTTTCCGTGAAATATCTCATTTAACCCCACTACAGCACAGTAAGGTAGGCGTCATTACCACTGACTTCCCGTTTCAGGGTGGCCTCCTGCTCACCCTTTCGGGATGTGCTTTCTCTCCCCCCCCACCCCCCGCCTCCCCACGTTGGTGACCTGACTTCCTCACCCTTCATCCCTCATGGGCAAAGCTGGGGCATCCTTCAGAGAGGAGAAGGGGCTATACCTGCTCCCTCTCCGTGGCCCTGTGCTCTTGGGCCAGGGGACCAGTTTCAGGTACCAGGCACCAGGCACTTATCCAGTCTCCCCCACCCCCATCCTACCTCCACCACCTGTGCTGCTGAGGGATGGCATGGTGGGGTCCCAGTGGCTCCAGCCTGGAGGGAGCAGGCCCAAGGGCCATCACCCTTGGGCAGGTAACTGATTGGGAGAATGATGTATGTGCTGGGCTTGTTTCCAGGTGGGCAATTTCCCTTTCCCAGCCAGGGAAGTTTTATGCACTTCGCCCCAGTCCTCCTCCCCTGAAGGGCTTTGGCTAGGGCGGGGGTGGGGGGATGGCACTGCTGCTGCCACTGAGGGAGGTGGGTGGGCCAACCCTGCCCTGAAGGAGAGAGAAGTGGGTAGCAGAAATATTTTTTTAAACTACTTTTAAAGACTTTTTATTAATAAAGTTTACTTTTTTAGAGCATCTTTAACGTTTATAGAAAAATTGTAACCAAAGTACAGAGTTCCTAGGGGCTTTGGTGGCTCAGTCAGTTTAGTGGCTGACTCTTGATTTCTGCTCAGGTCTTGAGATGGAGCCTGGCATCTGGGTCCGTGCTGGGCATGGAGCCTGCTTGAGACTCTCTCTCTCTCTCTCCCCCTCTCCCTCTGCCCCTGACCTTCTCAAAAAAAAAAAAAAAAGTACAGAGTTCCCATATATCCCCTCTCCTTACCCCCCTAAATTTTCCCCCATTTTATAATTTTGTATTAGAGTATTACATTTGTTAAAATTGACGAGCCAATATTAATGCATTACTGTTACCACCTAAAGTCCACAGTTTATATTAGGGCTCACTTCTTGTGTCGTACACTTCTATGGATTTTGACAAAATCCTAATGTAGTGTCCACAATTACAGTGTCATACAGAATACAGAATAGCTTTTCTATTTTTCTGTCATACAGAATAGCTTTTCTACCCTAAAATCTGCTCTCCTTCACCTGTTCCTCCCTTCTTTCCCCACTGGGCCCCTGGCAACCCCTAATCTTTTTCTGTATCCATAGTTTTGCCTATTCCAGATGTCGTGTAATTGGAACATTATAATATGTAGCCTTCTCAGACGGAATTCTTCTTCTTCTTCTTCTTTTTTTTTTTTTTTTAAGACTGTATTTATTTATTTGGCAGAGAGAGAAAGAGAGCACAAGCAGTGGGAGTGACAGGCAGAGGAAGAGGGAGAAGCAGGCTCCCCACTAAGCAGGCAACCTGATGTGGGACTTGATCCCAGGACTCTGGGATCATGACCTGAACTGAAGGCAGATTCTTAACCAACTGAGCCACCCAGGCTCCCTGAGAGTATTCTTTGTAAGAAACTGCCAAACTGGTCTTCCCAAGTGGCTGTGCCACCAGCAGTAAAGGAGAGTCGCTGTTGCTTCACATTCTCATCAGCATTTGGTGGTGTCAGCCTTTTGGGCTTCAGCCATTCTAATAGGTGTGTAGTGATACCCCCTTAATTTGCAGTTTGGTAATGACAAATGATGTTGATGATCTTTTTGTATGCTTATCTGTCATCTGTTATATTTGTTTATTCAGATCTTTTGCCCATTTTTAATTAGGTTGTTTCTTTTCTTATTGTTGAAAAGTTCTTTGTATATTTGAGATACTAGTTCTTTATCAGATATGTGCTTTGCTAAAATGTTCTTCCCTCTGTGACTTCCTTTTGTTCTCTTAGTAGTATCTTTTGCAGAGCAGAAATGCTAAATTTTAATGAAGTCCATCTTTTCTAATTTTTTCTTTCATTGATCACACTTTTGGTGTTTTCTCTAAAAAGTAATCACCAAACCCAATGTCACCTAGATTGTCCCCAGTGTTATCTTATAGAAGTTTCACGTAGTTTTGCATTTTATATTTAAGTCTATAATCTGTTTTGAGTTGATTTTTGCGAAGAATCCAAGGTCTGTGCTTGGATTCGTTTTGTGTGTTGTGAATGCTCAGTTGTTCTAGGATCTTTTGTTGAAAGGATTATCATTTGTCCATTGAATTGCCTTTGCTCTTTTATCAAAGATTAGTTACTATATTGGGGTGGCCTGTTTCCAGGTACTGTGTTCTCTTCCACTCATCTGTGTTTCTTCTTCCCTTACAGTGCTGTCTTGATCACTGTAGCTTTTTTGCAAATCAGGAGGTCGAGTGGTCAGATTCTAATTTTTTTTTTTTCTCCCTCAATATTCCCAATTCCTTTCCTGACCAGTCCTCCCCTCCAACCTCATTCTTCCTAAGTCTTCCCCTTGCTTGGTGCCCCATGGCTCTATTAACCTTTCTGAAGTTGGACCACCACTCCAAGCTTGGTTTTGCCTCAGGACCTTGGCATTTGCTGTGCCTTTCCTCTCTATCCTTGTATTTTCTTAAACCCTATAAATTAGTATTTTTGTAGACCCTCCCACTCCCAAAAGGTTAAATCTCCGTAATTACATGGGGATCAACCTAATACATTCCGTTGTTTCTCATCTTCCAAGATTCAGCTCTAATGTCACCTCCTCAGAGTGGCCCATCCCTGACCACCCTACCCCACCCTCAGCCAGGCACATAGCTTTGTTTTATTTTCTTCATAACATTTATCGGCATGTGAGGTCATCACATTCATTTATTTATTTCCTTGTTTGTTACCCATTTATTTCCTTTGGCATATAAACCTCCTAGCAATAGTCTTCAGAGACCTAGATATTTGTACCATTCTGGGGAGGGGGTTGCCTCCTCCCACCCCACTCCAAAACTTGGCTGATGTCATATTTCCGACCAGCAATCCTGTTGGGCAGGCAGCCCGATTTATCTGACAGAACAACAGAGAAATATGTCTTCCCCTTAAGTATTAAGGACCAAGTTCAAAATCTCTACAACCATGTAGTTGGACAGTAGCATGGATTGTTCAAGAAAGGTATTCTACTGGAGGCAGAGGGCACTGAATCAGAACCATCTCTGTACCAGCAACACCTGCCTGTTTCCTTGGCTACCACCTCTACCCACCTGTCCTCCACTCAACAACAGAATAGCTTTCCTTACACCCCACCATGTTCCTCCAGATCTATAACTTTTGGTGGTTCCTTATGGCCAGACCCTGCTGTCTCCTGCCCCATGGACTCTTTCTGGAGTCCTTTCTCCCTGGGTAACTAACCAGACCCCTGTCCTTTGGAGCTCCGAGTAAGCTCTGTCTCCTCCGAGAGCCTTCCCTGCCTCTCTGACATTGCTTGTCTCCTGGCAGTGACCTGTTATCTCGGGAAGCTCACAGGGTTTCTTTGAGATTTGCTGGGGTCTGTTTCAGTGGTCAGGCTCCAGAAGAACAGGGACTGAGTCCAGAGACTGAGTGCCAGCTGGCCATGCTGCCCTGCTGCTGAGGAGGAGTGTGACTTGCTAGAAAGGGAAGGAGGAGAGACTGAGGGGCCTCCCAGCAAGGGGGGACTTTTGTCTCCTCCTTGGTGGAGTCAGACCCCCAAGAACACACCAGCTTAGAAAGGTGGGGCATGGTTCCCCCCACCCTCCCAGAGGGCCCCCGCCCTCCTGCCGTGTGGAGCTGGGTTGACTCAAGTGGCAGGAAAATACGCCCCCCCTTCCAAGCTGCTGCACATCTGTGCCCAGACAAAGCCAGCTATTAATCCTAGCTTTTGTGTGAGTGTTTGGGTGTTGAATTCCACTTGGATCTGCTGGCTTTTGGAAAGGGAGATTGGAGGGGATTTAGTGACAACAAAAGGAACCCACTGAGGGGAATGGGAGGGGGCCAGGGGAGCTAAGAAACCCAAGTGCATTCACTCTGAGCCTGGTGGGGGCTCCTGGGAGCCCAGCTTCAGTGAGAGCCTAGCAAGGCTCCCAAATTCCCAGGGTCTGAGTCACAAAAAGGGGCCACTCCCCAAGAAAAAAACACCAGCTTCCTGGGCCTGCCTTGTACTCCAGATGCTGCCTGGTGCTGAGGCTAGGCCTAGCTTGACCTGGCCTGGGCACTGCCCCTGGTACTGCCCCTTTCAGACTGGAGCAGCCCATTGCTAGGGGAGTCCAAGGATGGGAGACAGGAGATTGGGACCAGGCAGAAGGCTGGAGCCCCTGGGACAAAGCCAGATTGGGGAAAACCTCAAGGCCACCCCAGCTGAGTCAACAGAGCAATAAGGCCAGAGGCTCTGAGGCAATAGGTTGCCCAGTGGCTTGTGTTGGGTTCTCCCTAGAAATTCTTGGGCACTTGGTCCCATCCAGGAGCTCCACCTCCAGGGAATCTAGTCTACACAAATCCTAACTCTGGCTCCAGCATCCAACATTCAGAACAGCCCAGGACGGAGTCAGAATGTCAGGGACAGGGTCAGAGTGTCTATGTGGAGAGGGGTGGGCTTTGTGTCTTAGAGTGTCAGGCAGTTCTGAGGGTGGAGGGGCGGGTAGTGACTCATGGCCCAGACAGGTGTTACTGGATTCTCTTACTCAGCAGGATTCTCTTACTCTCTTACTCTTACTCTGGGCTGGTTACTAGTGGGTCAGGAGAGTGGCCTGTGGGGCCAGTGGAAATCCCCTGACCTGCCCCGCCCCTCCTGCTTTGTTAATTTCACCTTTTTAAAGGAGCTTTCCATCTGCCGGTGCTTGACTCCAAATGTTCACCACCTTTTCAGGTCATACCAGCAAGTGCAAGTAGTTTTAACTCTGGAGGGTGTGAAGACACACCCAGAACTTCCTCCCCATTTTCCCTGCCTTATCTCAGAGGTCTGGTAAAGTCATTCTTTTTTCCATTCAGTAGCTGGTTGAACTTTTGTTCTGGTTTAGCTGCTGAGCAGCAAATGCAACATGTAACTCCTGACTGACATTTGTGTGTTCAACCAAGCTTCTGGGTTTATTTAACTATTTGCTTTTTTTTTAAAAAAAGATTTTATTTGTTTACTTGAGAGAGAGAGAGCGAGAGCAAGCGAGAGCGAGAGATAGAGAATCTCAAGCCGACTCCACGATGAGTGAGGAGCCTGTCATAGGGCTCGATCTCACGACCCTGAGGTCATGACCTGAGCCTAATGAAAAGTCGGCTACTTAACCAATGGAGCCACCCAGGTGCCCTTGTTTAACTATTTTCTAATGGTTAACACACTTACAGATTTTTTTTAAAAACAGTTTTTATTTGAGTATAGTTGGCCCACACCGGGACATTATTTCCAGGTGAACAACATAGTGATTCAACATCTGTCAAGCTGTGCTCCCCACAAGTGTAGCTGCCTTCTGTCACCATACAGTGCTATTATGATATCATTGACTGTATTCCCTATGCTGTCCCTTTCATTCCCATGACTTATTTATTTCATACCTGGAAGACTACATCTCCCATTCCCCATCCCCCATTTTGCCCATCCCTCACCTCCCTACTGGAAACCATCAGTGTGTTGTCTGTACTTACAGGTTTTAGATTCCACATATGGTACTTGTCTTTCTCAATCTGACTTATTTCACCTAACATAAAACCCTCCAGGTCTGTCCATGTTGTTGTAAATGGCAAGAGCTTGTGGTTTTTTATGGCTGAATAATATTCCTCTGGAGATATATACATATATACATATATATATATATACAACATCTTATTTGTATGAGTGTTTTGTTCTATGTTAATTAACTCTAGAAATATAAAAAATAATCTCCAATAATTCATTGGCTGGCCTACCAGGTCCTTTATACTAAAAACCCTAGTTGTTTCCCCAACTCTTTCCTGGTCTTAAGGGAAGAGGCTTTCACAGGTCCTCTGTGTGGTGCTATAAAAGCTCTCTCCTCCCAACTGTTTCCGAGGCCCTGTTTGGACAACCCTGCTCTGGATAGGGGTGGAGAATGGGTGGGCCAGTTGCTGCCTCCAGGGACTGTGGCTTCCTCTGTGTCAGGGAGTGAGCATAGCTTCTCTCTCTCCTAGATGGAACCTTTTAGAAGACCAGAGAGTCACTCTGTTCCCACTTTTTTCAGAGGGTGGCTGTGCTATTGTTGAGAAAACTCCTTGAGCCTGGGGGACAGGTCCCAGCTGCTGCACTGACTGCTCTAGACGGCAGAGCTGGGTCAACTCCGTGAGAACTTTCTTCTGGGTGGATAGCATGGGCTTGGCAGCACGGAGATGGTCATGGGGGTTTGAGAGGATGAGCAGGGGAGGTTTTTTTGAATCCCTTAGTCCCACGTTGGGTGGTGAACAAGATAAGTTCACAAGCCTTGGGTGGTTCTGAGGCATCCCCAAGTAGACTGTGATGGATGGAGGTACTGTGGAAGAAGGGTCAAGATGGGGACCCCGGCTCTGCGGGCAATTACAGGAAGGAGGGATAGAGCATGTGGGGAAAGGGCTACAGTTAATAGCCCTCACCATGAGCAGCCTCCTAGGTGATAGGTCCAGCCCAGAGTCTAGAAGGCCCTTCTGGAGTCTGTGGGTCAGGGATTTGGCTTCTCTTCCAGTTTCCTTCCCAAGATGGCTAGAAAGGCCTCAGTAAATGAATGTCAGCACTGTCAGAGGCTCCCTGTGTGGCTCTCCCACCTCTTGGGCAGGAAAGAGTCTGCCTTCCCAAATCCGAAATGATCCAAAGTGCCATTTACTGAGTGCTTTGTGCCAGGCAATGTGCTAAACCCTTTACGTGCCATTATCTCAGTAAAGCCTTATTGTCACCAATGAGGTCAGCACTATTATTACTCCCACTTGATAGCAGCAGTGCACACTGAGGCTTAGAGAGGTTAAGGATTTCACCCAAGGTCACATAGATAATAGAGGTAGATCCAGAACTTCAAACCCTGGGTTCTTCTCCACGCTGGTGGGGGTTCCTCAGACCTCTGGATCCTCTTCTTCCCCAGTGCCAACTCCCTAGCCAGTTCTCACAGCTCAACAATGTGGGAAAGGCCTGGAAGGAGAGGAAAAATCCATTTGAGCCTCTCTTTTGGCTTCTTGGTCAAAGATGAGATTCTAGAGGAAGATGAGTAGTCAGGGGATTATCTGGAGATTTCCTGGCTCCAAGACATTGACCCTGCCCCTCCCAGAAGAAAACAGATTAGCAAATTTTGCTCTGGTAAGTAAGTTTTAAAATTAATTTTTTTTTTCCCTCTTGACAAAAACAAGTATGTCTTTTCTAGGGCAAAGCTAGAAAATACAAAGAAGCAAAAATGAAAATGTAAAATACTCATTTTTGTGTTAGAGGTGATGACTGCTGAAACCTTACATATGTTTTTGTAAGTGCCTTTGGAAGTAGGGACACATAACACTGTTTCATACTCTATTTTTCTAACAAAGCAAAACTGTTACCATTATTATTTGGAAACTTTTTGCATTCAGTGTATCTAAGCATTGTCCCAAGAAGGGACATAGTTATTCATCTACTATATCATATTCAGTGGCTGTGTGGCATTCTGTTCTGTGGCTACACTAATTCATTGAACTAATTTCCTAATGTCAAATATTTAGGAATTTCTGATATTTTTATTCTTGCTATGATTAACAACTTTAGTTAAAAATCTCAGGACATCCTTATCTAGAATCTTGAAGTGAAGTTGATGAGTCAAAAGATGTGTACCTATTGCCAAGTTCCCTCTGCCCGCTTAAACAGTGCTTGAAACCCCCCCCCCCCCACCCCCACACAAGCCACCGTGGCCATTCCTAGGCACCGTTTCTCCATAAAAAAAAAAAAAAGGTTGATAATTTGATACATGAAATGCTATCTCATCATTGTTTTATTTAGCATTTCTTTAATTATTAATTGGGGTCAACAGTTTTTCATGTGCCTATTCGCCATTTTTATTTCTTCTCTGAATTACCCATTCACATCCTGGGTCCATTTTTCTATTGGATCATCTTCTTTTTAACACAGTTGTCTTATTTACGTGAGTAGTTCTTGCCCCTGGTGTATGAGAATCACCTGGAAGTCTTTTTAAAGAAAGGAAGAGAGGGAGGATGGCAGGAAGGAAGGGAGGGAGAGAGAGAGAGAAGGGAAAAGTCCTCATCCCTGAGTAAATATTTGTTGGAGCCTGGCTATCAGTATGTTTTAAAGTGTCCTCGTGCTTCTAATTTGCAGCTATGGTTGAGAACCCTTGTTATAAATTAGATTTCTCCCTGTCTGGCTCCAAAGGTTTTATTGCAGAATCTATTCTCCTTTCTTTGACACCCAGTTTTCTCTTGTGAAAAATGGGCAGCAGAACTGGGAAACAACACAGCACCCCCCCCTAAATTCTATAAATCCCATCAAGGAGGCCAGAGTTTCAGGAGAAAGGGTGAGGCAGATGCTGTGGTCAGGCTCTCTGCCAGGTGGATTGGAAAAAATTAAAAATGCTCACTCAGGCAACAAGGCTTTCCCTGAAGACAGGCTGAGCTCTAAGCCAGGGGTGGGGGGGAGCAGGGGGTAGTAAAAGGTTGGGTTTCTGTGGAACATATTTGCTTCTCTGTTGCATCCTCCCCTTCAGATGCACAGCAGTCTTGCCCTCTCTGGGGCCTCAAGTTTTCGAATGAAAGTCTTCTCTGAGGCATTTGATCTCCTTTCAGTTGTCAGCATGAGAGAGGAGTGCAGGCCCAAGGAATCAGGCCATCCAGGAGGGAACCATTCCCTGGCTCCTACTGCTGCCCCGAGGGTGGGAGAGGTCGCATGGGTAATGGGAGGGCTACCTCCACTACGGTCTGGTCCTCTCAAGGGGCAGAAGACATTGTCAAAGCAAACTTACTTAATTCTGTTAAAACCCACAGGACTGCCGTGGTATGGGCTGTGTAGGTCCTACCCGGTGGACAGGATGAGGGTGAAAGGGTCTTTCTGGTGAGGCACTCAGGACGTTCCCTGAAAGCCCCAGGCTGGCTTGGTGCCATGCAAGGTGGTGTGGCTGAGGCCTTGCAGAGTACCTCCAGAGTGGGTCTTCCAGGTGCTACTGCTCCCAGAGGAAGGGGGAAGCCACATGTGGATCCTAGTCCCCCTTGTGCTGGTAGGCGACCCTGAGCCTCAATGTGTTCATCTGTAAAATGGAGGTTGTAATGCTGATGCTCAGGATCACTGAAAAGACCAGAAAAGCAGTATGTAGCACACTGTGGATTCTGAGTATAAGCCAGGGGTGTTCCGTGCACGCCCCTCCATGCCCTTTCCCTACATTCGCTGGTCAAAGCCAAACTGAAGGCTCGGAGTCCAGCTTGAGTCCCCACCCTCCTTTTCATCCTTGGGACGGAGGAGGCAGCCCCCCAGAGTCCCTCCCCCACCCCTGCACTGAGCCTCTCCCACACCAGAAACTGGACCCCTCTGCCTGCACTCAGCCCCCTGCCTAATTCCTCCTCCCCCAAGAATCCCATACTCTCCCATCCGTTCCCCATAGCCCTAGTTCTTCCCACCCAGACTGGACTAAAGTTTTTACTGTAAAATCTAATTTTTATTGAGCTTACTTTGTGCCAGGCACTGTGCTTCATTTCCCTGACCTTAGGAGCTATTCACAGGAACATTTTTATTATCCCATTTTACAGATGAGGAAAGTTAGACTAGTTCTGCATAGCTTGCCTAAAATCACAGGGGATTAGGGAGCAGGATTGAATTCTCACGACACTGTGCTCTGTGTTCCAAGTCATATACGCTGACCTTCTCCTATTCTCCTATGTGCCTGGCCCCAAGGAGCTTCAACTCCAGTAGGTGTTCCCTTTCTCTCTCCTGTGCTCCCACTCTGTCATGCTCATTTCATCAGGATTCATCTTACCCTGCCTTGAATTGGTATTTTGGGGGTACCTCTGTCTCCTTGGACCATGAGTTTCCCCCAGGGCAGAAAATATGCTTTTGTTATCTTATGCATCTTTGAGTCTGGTGCAATGTTTAGAACATTGTAGTCTCTTAAATTATGTTTTCTAATTCTAAGGAAGGTCTCATTCTAGAAAGAGGAAAACACAGAAGAAGTGAAATAGAAAATAAATATCGCCTGTGATCCCACCACCCAGAGAAAACCTTTGTTACTATTTTGGTGAATTTCCTTTTAGTCCTTTGTTTCCTTTATAAATAAATAAATAAAATAATATGCATCTTTAGACAAATAATATGTATTTCAGATAGAACAACATATAATACCATTTAAAAAATATTTTATTTCCAAGTAATCTCTACCAGTATGGGACTCGAACCCACAACCTTGAGATTAAGAGTCACACACTCCACTAAGCAGCCAGGCGCTCCAATGATACTCTTTTACACTGCTTTTCAACCTTATATCATGAGCTTATATTATATAATTCCCAGATCATTAGGAATGATTTGAAATGGGATGTTTGATGGCTGTAGATTGTTCTTCTATGTGGCAGTGCTCCTCCTATTTAAACCACTCCCACCTTGTTATGGTCCATTTAAGGCTTCTCTGATATCTCCATGAAGAACACCTGAAGTGGAATCATTGCTGGGACAAAGAGAAAGGCTCTTTGCAAGGCTTTTGACATATCATAGTTGTCTCTGAACAAACCCCTGCTCTCTCAAACCCTCTCTTGCCTCACCTAGCCAGGTGCACGCATTGACCAGCTAGAGGCCCAGTTCTCTAGGGCCTCCTCTTATTCCAAAAGCCCTCTGACCTTTCAAATGCTCAGAAGCAAGTGGGAGGGTCACCTGGAAGATGGGACTGAAGGCCGTGGCCAATCCCTGCTCAAATCTACCCCTCTCTGGTCTGGATTCCATCATCAGAATTATTACTTGGATGAAGGGCAGTGTGGTTCAAAGGTTGCTGGTTGTAAACTGGTTGTAAAATGTCAAATGTCTCCAGTTGGAGACCTTCCCTCTAAATCACAGCTACTAGGTTACCCTTCTCTGTCACTAGGTTAATAGCCAAGATTTGGGTCTCGGGGAATGGGACATCTTAGAGTTATGCATGTTTAAAATTTTATTGAAAACATTTATATAAAAATATTGAAGATGATTCTGGAAAAAAGCTATCTTTTTCATCCTTCCACATTATTCTAGGTTAGTGAAGTAGTGTCTTCTTGTGGAATGGGAATGACCTTTAGTGAGCTTTTAGATCGGTATCTTTAAATGTATTCAGAATTCCTCTTGGGGAGATTTTCATCCTGCCTATGAAGGATCTCCATAAAGCAACGACCAGGCCCCCAGCAAAGGCTGGATAGACAGTCACGCCGGGTGTTTCGAGCTCCTCAGAGGCCCGGACAACAAGAATCAGAGTGCTCTTCCAGCTCTGCTGTGAACAATTTGGGGTTTAATCTAGGGAAATGCTATGTGGATCCATTCTTTGAGGAAATTTGGGTCAGTTTCCAAGTCCCTCCTGGTCATCATCCAGGAAAGACGATTTTCATTAAAGAAGCCAGGGCTGCTCTGAGGAACACTTCTCCCGCAGTCATTCAAGCCGCAGAGGTGAATGGCTGCGCCTAACAGTCCGCTAACCGAGAGGGAACAAAGACGGGACCGGCATCCTCCCGCAGACAGAGGGGCACGGCGGGGTCTGTGCCCCGGAGCCGCGCTTCTCAAACTTCCGCCGACGTGCCGGTGTCCTGCGGGCCTGCGGAGCGCGGCTGCCGCGCCGCTGACACTCGGCTGCTGTTGGGGGTTGGGGGGGTGGTTTGTGGTCCGGGCGGGCCCGAGAGCTGGCACGTCCCGCGGTCCGGGGTCTGGCAAGGGCGGGGGACGAGGGCATGGGGCCAAAGCGGGGTTGGGGAGGCAGGCAGCGGCGCCCCCGGGCGGCGGGACGGGCACGGGCCCAGGGCGAGCGGGAGCGCGCTAGTGGGCGGCAGCTGCGGCTGGGGAAGGGGCGCTGGGGTGGGGCCCATCGAGGCGAGCAGTGGGGGCGGGCAAGCCGGAGCCCAGCGTGCGGGATTGAGGCGAGCGCAGGGGCCAGCGGCTGAGGCTTCCCTGCTGACTGTCCCTCCTGAGCTTTTCGCCGCCTCTGCTGCCAGTGTCTGGAGAGTGGGGCTCGCCCTCTGGTCCACAGGACCAGACCGAGGCATCAAGCACCCTCCAGCCTCAGACCACGGGTCTAGCCACTTGGATCCTATCTCCGGGGTGGTCCCTCACAGCCATGTGGCCTTCTACGGCTCCCTTCATCTCTCTGGCCTCAGTTTCTCCTGTGTAAAGCAACTGGGTTGGAGGAACATGGTCTCTGAGGTCCCCTAAAGCTGTCCAGGGCTCTGATTGCCCACCTGGACCGTGTAAGTGGGTGAAGGTGGGCTCAGGTCCCAAGGAGGGCAGAGAACGGGGTGAAGCTAGGTGGGGAGCCATGCAGTGGGGGAGGGAAGTAGGATGAGGCAGAAGGCAGGCATCCTGGCCTCCAAAAGGGGAGGTCCCTGTGGGAATCCCCTCACTATCTGGGTGCCTGGTTTAGTCACGTGTTTGCCTGGGGATGAGGGAAGGAACAGGAAGGAACGCGCACACTTGACTGGAAAATCCAGCTGGACAGGAGACAGCTCCTGGCTGTACCTCCTGCTGAGGCTGAAGCCTGGCCTGGTCTTGCCCCAGTGCCACAGGAAGGCCCTAAGGGCCCGAGCCTCCATGAGGGCTGCAGGCAGCTGCTACCAGACTGGGAGCTCCTGGACACAGTGTCTAGGAGCCTTTAGCTTTGAGGCTTTGCACCTGTTCCCGAGACTGGGTGGAAATGACATTATTTTCAACTTAAATCCATTTTCCTATAGATTTACTGAATGAGTTTAAAGACACTACTTCTTAACTTATAAGCTTGGCAGCAGTTTCCAACAGATTAATCCAGAGGCCTTCATGTGCTCCCCAGCCCATCCCTACCCCCATCTGCAAGAAGGGAATCTTCTACAAAATGTCCAGATGGCTCAGAGAATTATAGAACACAGTCTGGTTGCAAGTGGCAAAAAGGCCCTGGCAAGTAGCTTAACGATACACAAAAATATAGAATGTATAAATATGTGTACTATTTTGTTTGTATATTTGTTTCACAAAATCTAGATAAAGGTTAAATTCCAGCAGGAAGGGCAGGAATGTGAGGGGTCTTGAATGCAGTGGGACTTGACTGGCATCTCCCAAGCTTTGAGACTTGAGGTCTCACTGTAACTTTTGTCCAAACATCTAGAGCAAGGGAATCCTTAGCAAACCACAGAGGACATTTGAGAAAGGTCTGCTGAAGACCCTGCTGTCTTCTGCCAGGCCTCTCCTGCAGAACTGTAAATAGGTACCTGGTCAGCAAAAGTGGGACAGCAGCCTGAGGAGGAGGGTTGAGGTGGGATGCAAGCCAGCTGAGGAGGCTTGTGCATCTCTCTCTCCCCATGGAAGGCACTCCTCAGAAGACCCTGTGACTTGTGCGCAGAAGAGAGAGTGAGAGGAGATCTTAACCTTGATGCCAGGGCCCCACCTCATAAGCCATCTCTTCCAGGCTGGGGTCTCTGGAAGGAGGCAAAGTGATGGGACCGGGATGAGGAGCCCTGCTTGGTGGCCCCCAAGAACTGTCCTAGAGGCCCCCTGCAACCAAGCTGGACGGCCTTCCAGTGTCCATTACTCCGTGCCCAATCTTCCCCTCGTCACGCCTGCCCAGAGTGACCTCTTGCCCCTCAGAATTCCTCTGACTTTCTTTTTGGCTCTCAGCCCTCCCAGCAGGAGGTCTTGAAAGCCCAGGGTGACGTCTGGCAAGTTACCCAACCTTAGTGTCACCACCTGTGGAATGGAAATCGTCATCGGAGATACTTCAGCGGGGTGGTGGGGAGGCTCCCAAGAGATCAGAGCTGAAGCAATGGTGCCTGCACTGTAAACTCCAGGATTCAATCCAGTCTTCTGGGTGCTTTGGGCAAGTTACTTGACCTTTCTGGGCCTCAGTTTTATGGTCTGTAAGGTGAGGAATTCCCAAGGAGCAGTTCCCAGGACTGCTGGGAGAATAAGTGAGCAAATGCACCGAGGGCACTTTGAGCTGAGCCTGGCCCTTACCGCGGGCTAGGTGGGTGCCCACTGCCAGAGAGCTGTGTGCATGGTAGCCCTTGCAGGGAAGGAGCCCCAGCACCCCAATCCCACTCCTCACTTCAGGCCTCTGCTCCCCATTAGCTTACACTCCTGGGTGGGAGGGACACAAGGCAGGAGTTTGATGCAGCTTCGTTGATTCACCATCCAACAAGCTGCCAGATGCCCTCTCTGTGTTTTCTTACTTTTATTCCCCCGTCTTTAGTGGGAGTAGAGGTTGGAACCGTGTCACAGAGTCTGCTGGGAAACTGATGAAAGCTCTGGACTGTCTCCCCGTAAAGGCACTCAGAGGCAAGTGTTCACAGTATGTTGCACAGGGTTTCCGGGGATTCCCGGACCCCTTGAGGGCCAGGGTGAGAAGCCCCTCTTTATTTATTTATTTTTTAAAAGATTTTATTTATTTAGTAAATAAATAGCAGGGAGAGCAGAAGAAGGAGAGGGAGAACCAGGTTCTCTGCCAAGTGGAGAGGCTGATGCGGGGCTCAATCCCAGGACCCTGGGATCATGACCTGAGCTGAAAGCAGACATTTAACTGACTGAGCCACCCAGGCATCCTCAGTAGCCCCTCTTTAGATGAAATACCTGCATGTGTTATTTGTTGGTTTCACTCCAACAAAACAAAAGCTGCCCCTTTTCCTTTACTCATCAGTGGGTGGCTGCTTGGCTTCTACACTGGCTCCCACAGCCCCCCATTTCTTCTCCACAGGCCCCCTGGCCCACTGAGTACATACTCCAGGCCACGACCCTTGGCTTGGAGTTAACAATAGCACCTACTCAACGTTTGAGGGTGAAGAAGAAAAAAAAGGAGGAGAAGACGACAACGCAAAAAAAAAAAAAAAAAAAAAAGGCATCATCCTCTAAGCCCAATGCCATAATTCATCGGCATTTATTTGCTGAGTGGGACTAAATGATATTTATGACCAACAGGCCCTGGGCTCACCCTGAGTTGAGTGATTCAGGAGTTACCCAAACTCTGGCAGCAGGGAGGAAAGACATGGGGCTGGGGAGATCAGACAGCTTGCAGGGGAGATTTTATTGTTCACAATTGGTGTGATTTTTTTGATCCACTTAATGTTAAGTGTAGTTTCAGAATTTTCATATGAGTTTCTGGGAAGACAATAACCTCAGTATCTGTTCGCTTGAGGTCAGTTGCGGGCTTGGAATTGGGCTGTATGCTGTGGGGCCCAATTCATTCATTCATTCGAGATTTATTAGGTATCTTCCTTACACACAAGGAGCTGTTCTAGGCACTGGAGATAGAGCAGTGCACAAGGCGGCAAAGCTCCCTATCCTAATGAAGTTTACAGTCTTGGCAGGAGAGACAGATAACCAAATAAACAGTAACTATATGTCGGATGGTAATTACTGAGTAGATGGTAAGTGCTGAGAAGAAAAACATGGCCCCTAGTGGCTAGACAAGGTCATGGGACACTATTTTAGCTAGTACTCAGGAAAGCTTCTTTGGGCTGAGGCCTAAAGGAAAAGACCTGGAGCCATGCGGAGGTCTGGGGAGGTCCCCAGGAGGAAGGAAGGCCATCTACCAGGTGGCCAGTCCTGGTTGGGTTGGACAGCCCAGCATGACTGAGGACCCAAGGGCCAGTTCCCACAGCTGGGGGTTTCTGGATAGCCAGGTGGCTGGATGATCCGCCCCCACCTTTGCTAGAACCTTCCTGGGGCACATAGATCCTTCCTGGCTATGTGCTCAGTCCTCTCTGCCATGCTGAGAGCACATTTCTTCTAGAGCCTTACCCTTCCCTATTGTACCTACACTTCGCAGAGCCCAAAGATTTCTGCTGAAAGTTGGATGGAGTAAGATGCTGACCTTAGGGAAGGCTATATTGTTTGCTACAGACTGAATGTTTGTGGTTTGTGACCTCTCAAAACTCCTGTGTTGAAATCCTAAGCCACAGTGTGATGGTATTCAGAGGTGGGATCTTTGGGAGATGATTAGGCCTTTGGGATGAGATTAGTGCTTCCCTGTGACACCCCAGAGAGCTCCCTCACCCCCTTTGCCATGTGAGGATGAGGTAAAAGACAGCTGTCTATGAAATAGGACACGGGCTCTCACCAGAACCTAGCCAAGCGGTTGTCTTGACCTTGGACTTTTCAGCCTTCAGAACTGTGAGAAATAATTCCTGATGTTACAAACCACCCTATCTATGGTACAGTTGTTTAAACAGGCTGAAGGGACTCAGACGCTGTTCGAGGATGTATGGGGGAGAGAGAAATGAACAAGCTGCATGACACCAGGAGGAAGCAGGTACATCCAGAATGTGGGACATTCTGCAACACAGCTGGCCTGGCCTCTTAAAAATGACAACAATGTAATAAAAAATAAGGATGGGAGAACTGTTCTAGATTTAAAGGAATAGATAGTCAAAAGGGATGCATCCACATTGAGCAGACCCTGGTTGGAACAGGGAAGCTATGACAGACATTTTAGGGATGCTTTGGGGAATTGAAATAGACTGGTTTTCAAATATTATTGTTTATTTTGTATGTGTAATAATAGTATTGCAGTTCGATGAGAATATCTCTTTATTTTGATGATGGTGGTGTGGGGGGAGGGACATGGGATGACAGCCCATGTCCTAGTCAGCTGAAGCCGGTATTAGATAAATACCAGTTGTCACCGGTGGGCTCTACCCAGATTTGCTACCCTTGAATGCATCCTTTCAATAGGTGTTTGGTGACACAGGGCCCATGAGGTCCTGCCTGCCTCACAGATGTTAGATTCTAGCCACAAAACCAAAAAATAAAAATAAAAAGAAAGAAAAAATCTGGGGTGGAAAGAAGAGTCCAGATTTCACTGCAAATGAAGCTTTGCAGAGCTGCTGAGTAAGGGTTTTTTTTTCCCAAACATCTGAAACAGCATACAGACTGTAAATTAAGAGGGAGTTACAAGATAGTAGCTGCAGGGAAACAACGCCTCCCTGTTCTCTGGATCTGAGCTGTGGCTGCACTGTGGGCACAGGCCACCAGGGAAGGGGACGCGCCAGGCTCAGGAACAGGGGTTGGAGTCCAGGAGGGCCTGCCACAGGTAGGAGGTGGCTTCAGAGAGAGTTCTGGGCTCTCTTTGAGCCAGGGAGGGCTATTTTCTTCTGACAAGAGGTGGAACACTGTTCTGTGTCGTTCTCTTGAGCCAATGAATTAGTGACTCCCACCCAGATCAAAGTTCAGGCTCCCAAGGCAACTCAGCAAAAATAAGTGAAATAAATTGTAAGCTCCTCAGATGGATGTTTCCCTGAGCAGAGCCTGAAGTGGGGGGGGGGGGGGGGGCGGGGAGTTGGATAGGCCTTGGGCCACACTTCTCCTACAGAGAAAAAAAATACTGATTTCAGTAAAATGTCTGCATTCCATGGAGGCTTGAGTTCCTAACGGAAGGCGAGCCCCTGGGGTAGCTTGCTCTGGCGGCAGTCCTGCTGGATTTGGGGTCCTGCGGCCACGATGGGAACCTGGGCCCAGAACCACACAGTCAGAAGCAGTGTTCCCCACCAGGCAGGCCTGCACCACAGCCAGCTCCGGAATGGAAGCCCTGCTTTGGAGAACAGAAGAAAAGGGGTTGAGTAAGTGGGAAAGCCAAGGCCCGAGAGGCAGTTTTCATCTTGGAACATGCCTTCAGGCATCCTCATTGTGTCCCTGGAAGGTAATGACAATCAGCGGATCCGCTTTCAGGGCTATCCAGCTTTGTCTGAGGACCCAATGGCATGGTCATGTGAGCCCCTCTGAGTCACGTCAGGTCTTGCTCGAGACTGAGGCATCTTTACTGATTTCCCATTTCCCAGATAACCATCTGCTCAGGGAACCCTCTGGGAAATGGTCAGGATCATTCTAGGTTTGGGAGTCTCCTAGAGAGCCATGTACTTCTCAGCCAGGGGCTGCTGGGGGTGTGTGTAGGCTGCAGAGTTGTGCCCCAGGAGTGGCCCAGATCCCTGTGTGTTCAGCCCCTACTTGCTGCTCACCCAAGGCAGGGATTGATGCAAAACCAAACCCAAACAAATAGCTTTTGGCAAAATGGAGCCCCAGTGGGTTGGGGTGGTGTTTGGGGGTTGCTTCAGAGCTTGAAGGGTTGAGTCAGTGATCAATAGAATAGGGTATGTTTTGGAAAAAATTCAGATGGGCCTTGAGGTGGGGTTTAGAATATTTGCAGATAAAGGTGAAACACAGATTCTGGAAGGATCCCCATCCATTTCACTGGGAGGCTTATGCATAAACTGGTTTAGGAAGCAAACCAGGTGAGAGTTCGCCTACGTGTCTGGCACTGTGCCAGGGGCCAGGGGGACAAATCTGGGCCAGACACTGATCCTGCCCTCAAGGACCTCACAGCCTAGAGGAGAAAGAAGAGCAAATCGGTCATCATAAAGCAAGGTGACGGGTGCTGTAGGGGCCCTCATCATGCCAAGAGGCTGATACCCTGCGGGGGAAGCGTTCAGCCTTTGGGATCAGACAGACTTGGGTTCTAGACTTCCTCTTCCTGGCTGAGTGACCTTGGGAGCGTGACATCCTGTTCCTAGTCTTGGTTTCCTTACCAGTAAACTGGAGCTAGGTAAAGGTCAGGTGCCTCTTAGGGGTTGTGGGAGGATTCGGGGAGAGAATGTGTGCAAAGCCCCAGTGTCTGGCACTCAGGAATGCTTGTTATGAGTGCACACTGGGTTTATTACGAGTGTTACGTTATCAGAGCGGCTTGCTGAGCACTCTGGGAGAGCAGAGAGCGGCTGTGTGGGGTGAGGTGGGACCCGGGGTGGGAGACTTCCAGAAAGGCTCCCAGAGGGAGGGGTGCTGGCCAGCTGGTGAGGAAGGGCGTTCCCTGAAGAGGTGCTAGCCAGGATCAGTCTCCAGGAGCCCGGGCAGGGGCAGAGAGGATGAAGATCTCAGGACCTCACCCATATTGTGCCAAGTGATTGGAAATGTTCTTCTCCTTGATAGGCCAGGCCCAAAGGACCAGCTACAACATTGGCTAACCGACACGGAAGGCTGTGGATTCAGGCTGACTTACCCATCAGGACACAACTGCAGGAGGATGTGGGAACCCTGGGTGTCTGCTCTACCAGTAGGTGCTGGCAGCTGTCTTGTGAGATTCGGAGCTCATTTGAGGTCCCTGCGAGTGTTCACAGGCGGCCCTGGCCACCCCTTCAAAGGGAAGATGCAGGAGAGTCAGGAAAACCGGGTTCAGGTTGTGCCTCTCTGGTTATAGATGCATAAGGCTGTGCAAGTCTGTTTTCTGTGTAGACTTACCATCACTGCAGCTTGCAGAAGGGAATAGCCTTGGCTTTTTCAGATTTGGAATCTGCTGCACGCCTGTCCCTCATCAAAGAGTCCCATAGAGTTAGTAGCCTGTGCCTCCCACTTCCCTGCCCTGGTCACTGCGGGGCCGGCACTGCACGGCTCCCTGGGGGTGGTTTCCAGGCACCCAACTGGCTCATCTTCCAGCCCTGGAATTCTGTGATTCTCCTTCCTACCTTAGTTTTCAATTCTGTAGACGCCGAAGTACCAGAGACTTAGAAAAGGGATTTATTTGGCATCTTCGAGCTGATTAGTGGAGATCTATATTTAGAGGGCACAAGTCCCAGCCTAATCCAGGGTCTCTTCTACCTCCCCAAGCTGCTCCTTACCACCACCAACGATTTATCTTAGCATGAGTTCCTCCCAGGGTCCAGGAAACCAGTGTTGCCCTGTATAGATTCCTTCCCCTCTGACAAGAAAACACCAGAGAGCCAACAGATCCAGCTCTGAGATGATTCTGGAATTCATTTCTCTAGGTATGACTTGAGCTCAGTGAAATAGTGTGTGTATGAAATGTGAAGTGAAAAATGAGGCCCAGCTTTGCAGTGGTCCTACAGTATCCTCCCCTTTTTGCCACGAGCGCACTGTTCACATGGCTGCCTGGAACACGGGAACTTCCCTGTCTCTTTTGTAACCAGATAGGGTGCTGCAACGAAGTTCTGGCCATGAAGTAATAATTAGAAATATTTTGTATACCTTATGGAAAGTGGTTTTTTTAAAAAAATATTTTATTTACTTGATAGAGACACAGTAAGAGAGGGAACACAAGCAGGGGGTATGGGAGAGGGAGAAAGCAGTCTTCCTGCCGAGCAGGAAGCCCAATGTGGGGCTCAATCCCAGGATCCTGGGATCACGACCTGAGCTGAAGGCAGATGCCCAATGACTGAGCCACCCAGGCGTCCCATGGAAAGTGCTGGAGAATGTTCTTCTTCGCTATTCCTTCACTGATGGCTGGAACAGAGGGACAGTGGCTGATCTGTCAGCAGCCACCTTGGACCGTGAAGCAGACACCATATGTGGGTTGTGGGTCATGGTAGAACAACAGGGTAGTCAAGAGCTTCAGTCACTGATGATCTTCTGAAGCCCCCTCGCCAGCCCTAGACTGTGAGAGAAATGAACTTCTATGGTTTAAGCCACCATTACCACAGTTCAGCAACTCTGGCCATCAGCTCTAAGACAGCATTATTTTGTACATCACTAACAGGAAAACCACTGCCAGTGAAATGGGATGCCTCTCTGATTGTAGGGCACATTCCAATCTCAGAAGTTCAGATGTGACAGAAGTATGAGTCTTATTACATGGAATGCAGTATTTTGGGTTTTTGTTACTCACAGCCAAACCTAATCCTAACTGATTCAAGAAACATGAGGGAACAAAAAGTGGCAAGTTCTAAATAAAGAACATGATTATCACGTAGAGGGAGGAACAAGTTTCTATATAAAAGAATGACTCATAAAAATAGTAGTGACACATGACTCAATTTAGGGACATTTCTCCTTTACTTCCCAGTCTGGCTTGGAATAAATGGAGACTTAGGTATGGCTACTTGGATTTGGCTGTGAGTTGAGCTATCTTTAAGGTGTCAAGGACACAAAACTGATTGCTAAAGCAGTTTCCACTGTGTGTGATTGGCTTTTAGGGTCTCTGCCTCTTCAAAGCCTTCTCCCTGACTCTGCAGTGTCCACCTGGTTGACTTTGAGAAAGGACCAGTGGCCAGCAGCTGTGTGCTGCCAATGGGCTTGGTTTAGCCGAGAGGCTCCTCCCTCAGCAGCCACTGCTACTGCTTTTTGGTGCAGCCGGAGTCCTGGTTTGGGGCGAACACTTCCGGTCCTCAAGGTGAGTCCTGACTTTAACCTGTGATGATCCAGTACTGATGTGCCTGTTGTGATTAAAACATCAAAGGCCAATAGGACAAACAAAAGGGCAATCTCGCTTATCTGAATGTCGCTCTAAGATGAAATATCCATTCTGTGTATCACTAAAGCAGGGTCACGTTCATGAGGAAGACCCACTTGACTTCGTCTAAGTAATACTGCAATCACTTGTTACTTTATGGGATCCTTTCTCCCGGGATTGCTTCTTGAATCTACTGGGGCTCCGGAGGCCATCACAGGTTTTGCTGACTCTACATTCTGACTACCATTTATTGATGCTTTCCTCACGTGACAAGTGTTTTACATTTATTATTTAATACATCAACCCTACAGAAAGGCAGGTTCATTCCCATTTTCAAATTAAGGCTCTGAGAAGTTGATTAACTTTCTCACAGTAACGCAACTAATAAATGGGCTCTGGACTTACGTTGGTAAAGGCCACCATCATAGTGCAGTTGTACTGAGAAGCAGCACTTTCAGCTTCACTTACTGAAATGTGTAAAATTCCGCTAAGGAATACTTTTATCCTTCCATTCAGAAGGGTCACTGGACAAGAGGACTTGGGACTATTCTGAAAGAGACTCTTCTCTGAAATGACAATGACGATGACAACAGAAACGTTAGGTAAGTGGCGGGAATGGACCAGACAGGCACCGTTACTCTAGGCCAGACTCCCAGTACACTCACCAGAGGTTCCCACAGCCCGTGTGATAACCTGCAGTGCAGGAATCTGTCAGTGAGGGAGCAGCACAGGTTCCCCTGGCAGAAGGTGGACTACCCGTCAGGCGGACTGCCTATTCCTAATGAAATGTCATGTGACTCTGCTGATGCAACAGCTACTAGCAATATTTAAAAATTACCTTGGAGAAATTTCCTGCTCACCTTAATATCATGCATGTGTTTACTGGAAAAGAAAAAAATTCCCTAGAAATGCTTATTTAACCTTGCCAGTTCTGATGAAGATATAGTATAGCGAATCATGGGAATTTCTTTTATGATTTCATGTTCTACATAAAAACGGCTCTGCCTTAGTACTGATCCATTTCCTATGGGGCCTCAGCCTAAACCCGTCCACTTTCAAAAAAGTAGAAGCCAGACTTACCAAATGATTTCCTCTGGATTGAAATACATTAAGATAGAATAAACCTTCGCATCCAAACTCATCATGTTTTCCCTCAGATACCAAAGTACAAAAAGGCCAGGCTGAATTTCTTTTAAATTATTTTATTTTTGTGTAAGCTAAAAGGAAATTTACACACTGAAATCTCAAAAGACCTTAGGCATGCATATTAACCCTGTCAGAGGTTCTTCTACATGTCTTTCTTTTTTCCATAGGAATTTCCCCAAACATTTAAAACCCATAGTTTTTACTGTATATACAGCCTAAACCATAGCAATCTATGATTATGTCATTTTACACTGTGCAAAATCCTCAAAAAATAGTGGTACGATAGAACAAAAAATCATTAACAAGTAAATTTCATTGTAAGACATGTAATTTGGTCCTTCTCCAAACCAAACTGATTGAAAACAGACACAACCTCTTTAAACCCCTCCAATCAAGTTCTGACAATGATCCACACCCTGTGACAAAACAGCAATCGATAAAGTACCTTGCAAAAGGTCAAGCAGCAATATGCCAGATTGGAAAGATTAAAAAAAGAGCGCAAAAATGTTAACAAAAGCCGGATCTGAAACAAACCCATCACACATGAAACTGAAAAAAACAAACAAACAAAAAAACGGGGACTTTGGAGCTTATTTATGATTGCAAAAGTAATTCAACATATGATATGAAAAATTAATAGAACATTCAATGCAATCTGGAAAGACTGAAGGGGATTTCAGACAGTGGAGATTTGAATTTTTAATTTTCTTTTTTTTATTTCAAAAGTTTTGTAAGAAGGACACCACCAGTGTATTTCACAAAGACATAAATGTATACACCCCAGCAACACAAAAAGAATAAATCTTCAAAAATGTTCACCCCCAATTATTTACATTTTTTTCTAATATAAATTTAGGACTTCAGTATGTAAATAAATATACATTACTATGTATACCTTTCTAGTGCGGCTTACCAACAAATCAGCTGAACTTTTTTTTTTTTTTTAATTAGAGCAGGTATGCTTTTGATGGGAGGGAGGGATGGGCGGGAGGGAAGGAAAAGCAATTGAAATTGTCCAATTCACATCAGTTATCAGTCTGCTTTCTCTTGGGACCTTGTGGAAGGTGTTAACGTGGCTGGGAACATCAACACCTTGGCATGCATGAATGTTAAGTCCGGAAGGCTCGCGATCACCTTGATGGCTTCTTCACTCAGGTGCTCTTCTCTTTTTGGTTTCCTATTGACAAATGAAAAAAACGTGTTAATGTGGCTTTGCTGTAGGACAAATGGGAGAAAATCCTTTCTCAAGGTAGACAGCGATCTGTGGGGCTTCTCTGCCAGGTCCTGAACCTTGTAACGTGTGTGTGCATGCACATGTGCATGTGCTTCCAGTGCCAGAGGCCGAATCCCTTACAGAGCTGCATGCCCATGTTATGTGTGCTTGTTATAGCTGGGCACAGACATACAGACATTCCCATGTACCTATGGACAGCTCAAAGATTTGCTGAAGGCTCAAAGCATCTACCCGGGCCCACTTTTAAAATGTTCTAAGCAGAAATAGAATGCTGGAGCCCTAATAAAACTTCACCCAACCAGATTTCCCTCTGGCCCCTGTGAAATTACTTCAACATAAAGTATATAAACATATATGTTTATATATATATAATATACATACATAATTATATATTACATATATTATGCTTATATGTAAACATAAACAAGACCCTGTAAGTCATTTTAACCTCAGGCTCTCTCAATCTCCTAAGGGGAATTCCAGGAGAAAGCCCTTGGCTCAGAAACACCCAGGCTTGACCCTGCTGGGACACAGACAGCAGGTCCAACAGGAGCAGCGCGGGAGCTGGTTGCAGATGCTGAGAATGGACATGGGCAGGAAGTGCGCGGGGAGAGGGGAAATCTTGAAATCCTAGAGGTTCTGGAGACAAAGTACATTTCACTCACTGCCCCTGGTATTAAAGGTGAGCATGTTAGTGCCTACCACAGATAGGAAGAACTCCTTTTCATCCAGGGCTTTCCAGATGGTGAGCTGCAGAAATGTCAAGAGAGCCTCAAATGTGGCTCAAATTGAACATATGACTGTAAGCCAACCTTGATTTTTTTCCAGAATGTTAAAAATATTCAAAGAATAGTTGCGGTCATACAGATACTAATTTTAGACTAAAGTTCATTTAAAACTGTTCATTCTAAAAAGCTCAATTCTCTTCTATGGTAAAATAGCTGGTACTATATTAGGTGTGGTCCAAGTTATTTCTTCCACCTAATTATTTTCTTTGTTGTTGGGATGGGGAACGGGACATCATGAGATGAGGCGAGAAGGGAAAGATAGATACGGGTCTTTACTTCATACCTAGACTTTGCTGTTAATCACTTTCCAATTCAGGCTGACATGAAATGATTTATTAGAATGACGGAAAAATCAGACCTCAGAATTTTAGGACCAGAGTTCTTCAAAAAGGGGTGGGCTTTAAGCACACCAAAACCATCAGAACAACCAATATTCAGGTCTGCGGTTTCTCAGAAGAATGGAATAGCAATCCAGTATTTTCTACTTAAAATCTACAATTTTCATTGCATTTCATTGCATTTAAATGGTGGCAAAATTACTAGGTGGATGTTTGATGAAGAAAACCCAGAGAGTAAAGTGAAGGACTGGAAGTGTCTGCATAATGAAAAAGGCCAGCCTCTCACCAGTGATCCATCTTAGCATCACTAACAATGGAGTCAACCAGGTTATTATGCAACTTCTGACACAGTACAACACCTGTGCTGTCGTCCAGCCACAATGTTTCACCCAAGCTCATTAAACTTGTGGATATAATTTCTAGCTTACAGGAAGTAAGGGGAAATGAGAAACATTAACTACTACTTGAGGAAGCCGACAGATAAATCCTGAGGTTTGGGACATTCTGCAGGACATCTGGGCTGATCTTTTCAATATGCTACTGCTATAAAACTGAAAACAAACACAAGGGTTAGGGGTGGATAAGCTAGGTTAAAGGAGGTTGAAGAGCCATAACAGCCAGGTCTAACAGTTCTCTGCTGAGAACTGCTGAGTCCCCACAACTCAACCAATATTGAGTTGAGGGGACATCTGAATATAGCTTTGGTATTAGATGGACTAAAAATGCACTGAAGGTGATAGATGGAGATCACAGGCTGCAGAGGTTGAATTTCGTATGAACTATAAAATCTCATTTTGGTTAAAACAACACACATACGTATGTATTTGCATGGAAAATGATCTGAAAGGAGTTATACTGATCTGAGAGGTAAGAATGTGAAACTAAGTTTTAATTTTTGTATTTTCTAACTTTCTATATATATATATATCTTACTGCTTCTGTAATGACAGAAAGTTAATTAAAAACAGTAACAAGGAGAGAGACTCCTGACTCCAGGAAACACACTAAGGGCTGTAGAAGGGGCGGCGGGTAGGGGGATGGGTTAACTGGGTGATGGGCACTAAGGAGGGAATGTGATGTGATAAGCACTGGATATGATATGCAACTAATGAATCATCGAACATTATATCAAATACTAATGTACTGTATGTTGGTTATTGAATTAAAAAGAAACAAAAAAACAGTAACAAATAGGGGCACCTGTGTGGCTAAGTTAAGCATCTGTCTTTGGCTCAGGTCATGATCCTGGGATCCTGGGATGGAGCCCTGTGTCAGGCTCCCTGCTCAGCGGAGAGTCTGTTTGTCCCTCCCCACCGACTTGTACTCTAATAAATCTTAAAAAAACAAAACAAAAACAGTAAAAAATAAAAACTGCACCTAAAGGAACTTTCTCATTTGTGAAATGCAGTTGGAGTATGGGGAAGGAGAGCAAGGTAGAAACTTTTAGCCAAGAAATGGTTGGTAAAGAGAACTCTAGACTTTCTACTTAATGGTCTTGTTTCAGAGGCACTACTTAGAGGCAATAGTAAATTGAAATAATAGTTTACAGAGCCGATAGTCTGTATATTTATCTATAGTCACTGTGCACTGATGTGTTCTAGAGGAGGATTTGAAAATAAAAAGTTGTATCATGAACTTTTCTCAAATCCAAAAGCAGTGATCTAATGCTGATTTATATTCTCATTAGCCAAGATTTATCCTTTTTGTCAGTGGAATACAACTGACAGTCCAGAAACAAACCTATATATTAATGGAAAGTTGATTTTCAGTAAGGGTGCCACGACCACTGATGGGGAAAAAAGTCTTTTCAAATAGTGTGGGATATAGACATGTAAAAGAATGAAGCTGGACCCCTATCTCAGAACATATTCAAATATTAAATCAATGGATCAAAGACCTAAATGTAAAAGTTGAATCTATAGAACTATGGAGAAAAAAACCTAGGTGCAAATCTTCCTAACCATGAAGTAGGCAATGGTTTCTGGGATGGCTGTAACCAAAAAGACAAAAACAAGCCTCAGTGAGAATGTGGAGAAACAAGAATCCTTGACATATGTAAGAATATATAATGAGTATGTATGAATGTAAAATGGTGTAATGTAAATAATGTAAAATGGTGGCACTACTTTGAAAAACAGTTCAGCAGTTGTTCAAAAAGTTCAACACTGTTACCATATGACCTGGTAGTTTCACTCCCAAGAAAATGGAAAGCATTTGTCCACACAAGAACCTGTACATGAATGCTCATAGCAGCATTAGTCATAATGGTCAAAAAGTGAATACAACCCAAGTATCCGTCAACTGATTAATGGATAAGTAAAATGTGGTATAATCACACAAAGGAATATTATACAGTTGTAAAAAGGAATAAATAAAACTGATACACACAATAACATGGCCAAACTTGAAAACACACTAAGAGAAAGAAGCCAGGGACAAAAGGTCACATATATGATTCCATTTACAGGAAATAGCCAGAACAGACAAATTCCTAGAGACAGAAGGCAGATTAGTAGATGTCAGGATGCCTGGGAAAACTGACAGAAAAGGGAGTAACTGCTAATTAATGAGTATGGAGTTTCCACTTAGGGTGATGTTCTGGAAATTAATGGTAATGGTTGTGCAATGCTATCAATGTACTAAAAATCACCCAACTGTACACTTGAGAAGGGTGGATTTTACATTATGTGGACTATGTATGTTAGCCAATTAAAAGGTCAAAGGTCAAAATTAAAAGGTTAAAAAAAAAAGACAAAAAACATATGTATCTCTTGGCAACTAGTCCTTAGGCTTGTATAAACTTGAGTTCGAGATCTACCACTACTAACTAGGTGGTCACCCACTGATTAAGGAAGTTATTTTTCTCTATACTAGAAAAGGTAAAGCAAGAAGAAGGAACTATTTTAAAACTAAGAACGTGAATTTCTTTAAAAAGTGAGAAGTTACTTTTAACAGGCTGTGTACGGAAAGAGATGAGCTCATGCATGTCTTCCTACATATGCAGCAAAGGCACTTGGAAAAGAGTATGCTTTACCCGTCAACTTCCTCTACTTACACCTTGGTTTCTTAACCTTGCAGTACCCTACATCACTCTATCTTCTGTGTGTTGTCAGTTGTCAAGAAGATTTTGCTGAGCTTTACTTTCTGTAGTTTATTCCATTCAAAACCAAAAACAGAACGATGTAAAAACAAACAAAGACACTGACATTTTCTGAAACGATGCCTGCCATCTGCTTTTCTCTTACCTGTGCAACTGAGAATCATTCATGGGTACATTTTACAGTAATTGTAAAGGCTTGTGAAAATTTGCATTTCTTACCATTTTCAAATAATTGAAATGAGTTGGCAACTCATTTCTGCCCCCCCCCCAATTTGTTATGTTTTAAACACGAAGCTGGACAGATACTAGAGAGCAATTTGGTGCAGTTATAACACTCACCTTAGGATACACACAATGGTTCTAGTTCATTCTGTAGTAGTATGGAATAAGGGAAACAATGAAAATAATTTCTTAAAGTGATAGGAGTTGTTCAAGTTCCCTGGTGTACATGGGATGTTTGAAGGATGAGTTACAGTCGGGAGAGCAAGCAGCTAACCATGCGGTATAGAGCTCCTCCTAATGGCACAAAGACTGAATTCTCATCATGGGACTCTGGAAACTCTACCATAGTTCATTCAGTGACACTGCAGAAGGACAAGGGTAATGAAACAGTAGTACTGTCCTTAGAGAAGGCTGCCCTAAAAATGACAGGGGAAAAAAGCCCAAACAATAAAAGCATCAGCATTTTTTTTTTTAAGTCAAATGTGCAGTAGCTTTTGGCTAACATATATAGAACAAATGGACGAGAACTTTGAGAACTTCAATTTGAGAAAAAATTTGAGAGAAAAAATTATAAAGTGAGCAAAGAGAATCCACAGAGGATTCATTTACAAATAGGTTCACTTAAGAGGAGGCTTTACCCCAAAGACATGGGAACAATGAGAATAAGAGAATCTGTGGTGTGTGCATTCTGTAAATTATTCTAGGGAGAAGTTAAGAGTATCCACAATTGTAAAATACATAAAATGCCTCTTTTATAATTATAAATATTATTAATAATACATATATGTTGAATGAATGGATATTTAAGCACACAACACAGTTTGAAAGGCAATGGGATAATTCAAACTACAGTTTGAAGCCTGGTAAGCATTTATTATTTATAAGGAAAAAAGTTTTTTTGTTTTTTTTAAATGGTTGTTTTTCTACAGAAGAACTGCTTCAAAAGATAAATCTGAATCTGACATAGAGTTTATTTGTTGAGGAGTAAGGGCTATAATACTTCTGCCAAAGTGGGCCACTAGCAGGTAAATATGTCCACTTGAAAATGCTGATGAACAATGCATTTGGAACAGTGAAGCTGGTGCTCCTATCAGCCAGTATTTGCTCCAACAGTAGTGGTCTCCGGTTCCCAATGACTACTTCTTCTGAGGAACTGGCCTATTCTTATAGCTAACATGTCTAAGCAATGGCTTACTGTTCGGTGCTAAATTACGTAAAACTAAAGGCTTCCTGAATCCTGAGCACAGGGCCCAAGTGACATTCCTTCCGTTTGGTTCCAATACTGCTTTTCTAAAGGCCATGTCCCTGAGGGGCCTCCCAGAAAGCTTGGCTAAGCAAGGCTTCACATCCCAGAGGTGCTGCACATCAGCAAAAATGCAGAAAATAAGAGTGGCCATTGCCTCACCTACTCCAGCTTAGCTCAGGGGTAGAAAGTTTAGCCTAAGTGATCGGGAGTGTGAAAGTGATCATCATCTCAGTGGTTAGGAAGGGAAAGAGGGACAGTTTCTAAAATAGCTTATGATCTCAATACTTCATCAGAATTCTTCTCAACAAACTTTGGCCGAGGGTGGGGAGGGTAAAAAGAAAAAAACCACATCTGCAGCCCTTTCCAGCTTCTTACGAAATAGCTCTGCTCTAATAAAGTCCATAATTAAACATAATTTGATAACTGTTTTTTAGAATTAGGGATCATCTGATAAATAGAAAGTGCATTTTAATACACTATATTGAAATACCGTCAACTTACTTGCTTTCCTAAATTCAAAATTTAGGGTATAATGAACACTAGCTGTTTACCTGGTAGATGTGCTTGTCTTCTCTACTGTGGACATGAGTCTTGCAAATGCATCAGTCACTTTGAGGCTTGAGGTGGAGATTTCCAGCTTAGAAGTTGTTAACTCATACAACTCTGGATCCACACCTTATAGTATAAAACGACAGTCAGTGAGGGCAAGCTGCACTGCGTTACTCATCAGCCACGATCCAAGATGCAAAAGGCACTCATTCTGTAAACATCTGAGTCTTTTAGGAGCATGACATGTCTTTAGACTAATGTTGCATTTATTTTTTAAATTATAGATTCCAACTTTCAGAATATTTAAAAAGTAGAAAAATACTTTAAAAATCTCACTTAGGTATTAAATACAGCCTTAATTCATCTAACATTTATGTAGTAGATATGCAAATACTTCTACAATTTCTACCTGCTGTAGAAAACTGAATTTGGGATTATTAGTGATATGAAAGTTATCAGTGTTTTATAGAAAGCACACATGATTTGTTACAGGTACCTCAAGGTTTAAATGGACCAATTAACTTCATTTTTGGAATTTTCTCCCCTTCTACACCTCTTTAACAATTTTACCTCCATTATACTTTTTTCCATACTGAAAGATTTAGGAGCTAGTCTGAAGTCTCAAATACAGTAAATGACTTGGTTAAATATATTCTGACCACCGGAGGACATAAACTATTACTCAAAGTGTCAAAATTATTACTAAAGATAAATTACGTACCACATTGTTCTTTCTTCAGGTCAGAAGTAGGGAGAAAAACTAATAAAAGCACTACTTTTAGACAAAATGAAAACTGTCTCAAGGGTTTATTTCTTTGGTTTCATATTTGACCTGGTTTTAAGGAATTCAAAATGAAGCTGAGTCTCTTAGATCTGACTTCACTAAAATATACATTTTTACATTTCCAAAGAATATAGATTTATATTAAATAACTGACTACAAAAACAGTCAAAAGGACAATAAATATTTTCAACTCAAGCTCAACTTTGGATAATAGAGACTCAGATTAAAAAAAAAAAAAAAAATCCCTTGGGGCACCTGGGTGGCTCAGTGGGTTAAGCTGCTGCCTTCGGCTCAGGTCATGATCTCAGGGTCCTGGGATCGAGCCCCGCATCGGGCTCTCTCCTCCGCAGGAAGCCTGCTTCCCTCTTTCTCTCTCTCTCTCTCTGCCTGCCTCTCTGCCTACTTGTGATCTCTGTCTGTCAAATAAATAAATAAAATCTTTAAAAAAAAAAAATTAAAAAAAAAAATTCCCTTACTCTCTATGGTACCAGCAAATTACCTGAGGTAAAAAGTTTAGTAGTTTCAGATTATAGCAGAAATGCAGATTATAAGAGGAGAATGTCTTATTAGTTTAATTAATTTTTACTTATTATTTCTAAAAAAGTTCTGAAAATCGGCAGAGAAAATTATAAATGTAAATACTAGTGTTATTAATTTTCCTCCTTTTAAGATATTTTAAGGTTAAGAAAAAAAATCACGAACTGCCTTCTATTAACCAGCTTTGCAGATGAGTGGCAGATGTAAATGCAGATCTCAGATGTTTACAGAAATCAAACAAGCAAAAGCAGCTTCCACAGTTATCATGTCCAACAAGGGGAGGAAGGCTATAGAAAATGTTTGTTGACTCTCCCAAGTTCTTAATATTTCATTAAGGTACGGTTTCAAAAAATAATGAGGCCCTTTCTTTGTATCTCTGTAAGGATGTAAGTTTCAATTAAAACCTAAAAAAATTGGAGCGCCTGGGTGGCTCAGTGGGTTAAGCCTGTGCCTTAATCTCAGGTCATGATCCCAGGGGCCTGGGATCGAGTCCCGCATTGGGCTCTCTGCTCAGCAGGGAGCCTGCTTCTCCTCATCTCTCTCTCTGTCTGTCTCTCTGCCTATTTGTGATCTCTCTCTCTGTCAAATAAATAAATAAAATTAAAAAAAAAAAAAAACCCTAAAAAAATTGTAGATACCTGTAGGGGACCAAATGAACCCAAAGTACTGCGAAAAAGGTTAGATTCCAAGTAACCACAATATTGAAGCTGATGTCTAATACATAGTGCAGAATAAACAACTGTATTCTGACTGCCAACAGAAAAGTGGTAGTAAAAATTTGGTCGGGTTTGTAAAATACTGGCCACTTGGCTGTCAAAGAATAAAGTGGGAGTTAAAAAAAAAAAGAGAAAAAAGACAACAAAAAACCCAATTCCCCCTTGCCCAAAACAAAACCACCACCATCACACAAAAACCAAGTCAAACCAAACCAAGACAAAAAACCCAGGAAAGTGCCATGACTATATTTTTCAAAAAGGGATAACTACTTAGTCTACACTAATAATTGGAGAGTAATTTTTTTTTTAATGGAAGAGTCTGCTTGTTTTTGTTTTTTACAGAACCTTAATGAGGTATAGTTTAGTTACATAACTAAAGCTAGCCAACCAAGTTCTATGCCAACCTCCTAAGTCTCACACACAAAATAAATAAATAACTGCAAGCTAAGACAAAATGACTTTCCCAGAAACAAGTCGGAAAAAGTGCAAGCAAGTGGTAAAATGGAATACTGAGAAAGGTGTTGATACCTGTAGGTTGATGGTAAGTTTTAACAAAACCCAATAGCAATAAAAAGAAGCCAAAGCAAATTTATAGTAATCAAGTTTATACAGCAGCTAGAGCATATTAATGAAAATATGGAACAAAAATACTTAAAGGTTTCAAAGTAATGAGGACTGCATTTGAGCATGCTAATTTCACTTCCATTACAGCTCTAAGTTTCTGAAACCACTTGCTCTTCTTGAAGCTGTGTATACTGAGCCTAGTTAATCATGTAATTTCTGTATTTCTTTATGTTCTTAACTGAATTTGAAATGTAATCAAGAATTAAATTTAAACCAGGTTTTAGGTGTCCAAAAGCAGTGAACTCATGTAAATTATAATACAGTTCATGACAAAACAAATCTGAGAGCAAATTAAAAATGGAGTTTGGTAATTCATTCTTGGGAATAAGGTAATAAGGAAACTGATACATAAACTTTTGTTGTCTTTTCCCCCCATTTTGGAATTAAAAGCAGCTAATTAGGCTCATCCTGGTCATTCCATAGCTCAAATGTATTTAAAGGTAATTTGAATAAACAGTAAAATATCATTTTGAAGTCAAAACCAGACATAAGATTGTTTTTTTTCATATGCTTGCAAAATCCTCGAAGTAATGAAAATTATTCAGGGGATTAGATTTGAGAAAGCCAGTCATTCTACCTAAAGGCCTTGGAACTTCCTTAGAGTAGGAACAGATTTCCATGACCAGATTTTAAAGAAGGATGTTCTGGGTTCCAGGCTCACCCTTATCTGACTCTCTTGGTCTCCCCCATTTCCCACCATGGCTCCTGAACTGCTGGAAGTGAGTGGTAGGATATCAAACGGAATAGACAAAACCAGCAAATTCTCAGGAACAAGGCTGGCTGTGTAACTGGCTGCTAGTGGGGCTAAACGGATCCTTGCTACGCATTCTGGGGATCAGTATCTATACAGCACCCCAACAGCTGTCTGGTGATCAATGGGCATGATTACCAGATCACAAGGAGGGATGACAGGGATTCATTAAAATCATATCAAATAAAATGTAAACATAAAAATGCCATTATATTTTAATCTTTTATTCAGTTAAAAAAACGACAAAGTACATTAGTCCTTTGGTCAATAAACTGAATTTCGCAGGGCTGAACATTAACAGGCACGCCAATAAGTTTTAATTTCTAGCTTTTAATATCTCATAGCAATGATTTATTAACTTCTGTAACATTTCTTTTTTCTCCATGGAAAACTAACAATACTTTCTATTTAAAAGCTACATAAAAACTACAGAAGTTCTATGTGGGATCTATATAGAACTAAGTGCTAGACTCTTAACATTTTGGAACCTAATTATACACTTAGCATTAATAAACAACTAACTGAATGCTAGAATTTTAGAGGTTCTGTTACCACAGGCACTACAATGTAAAGTCATCTTTGTATACTAAAATATTCTTGTATCTCTAAACCTGTATTTTTTTCAAATGGCTTTATATAATATGCTTTCAAAAATAAGCATATAAAATACATATTTTCCATTTACAGGAACCCCTTGCCCCCAAACAAAACCCTGCCTTTAACTGTCTAAGGACATTAGGGCTACTTTACTCCTAGAAACTCCTCTCAGCTCTGACTGGTACACTGAGAAAGCTTTCCTTAAAACACATTTCACAGAAGTTATTTGTTATAGTCAGATACTAGAAAATAACAATAGATAAAGGAAAAGTATTAGATATAGAGAATACAACTACTTGCTCGTTTCCTTGTTTATAGGAAAGTCAAGTGATGTGGTCATGCTTTTAGTAATTAAACCAGAATTGTGGTTTTAACACTCTGCTGACCTGGGATTGTGGTGCTGCTGCTAGAGCTATTGTCATCCACGGGCCCAAAGAAATCAAGGTTCAGAAGAGTGGAACCTCCACTAGCTTGAAATTCAGTGACCGTGTTGGTAGGCAGCCACACAGAAGGTAAGCCAAGGGAGGAGGGGTTATGTGTAAAAAGGGGTAAGACACACACTTGAACATGCAGGTTATAATTAGTAGTCATTACATATTTTAAAATCAACATTAAAACAATGTGTACAGTATTAGTTTTTCATTACTAAGGACATTTCTAAAGTAACAATTTAATAATCCAATGTACATTTTCTCATGTACAAAGTAAAAAATTTAACACTTAGTAAGGTTTTAGTTAGGAGTTCAGTTCTTTCAATCAAAACTCAAAGCCATACCAGAAAGACCAAGGGGAAAGTGTACCCGTTAAAGGGAAACAATACTTTAATCTCAGCCCAACAGTAAATTACTGTACATGCCCAAATCAGTCTTCCATGTTAGTAATGTTGGTTCTGAATTAATGATTTTTAAAAAGTGACAAAGTTGTCAGTTTCAGGACACGCACCAATACATTAACTTCGTTTAAAGTAACATTCGTAAGGACTGTCATAACTGCCCTACCCTGATGTGCAACCTCAAGCTGTACTGTTCCCCTTTAACTCTGAAACAGTAATCAGAAATAGTATACAGTTTTAAAGAAGTTGTTTGTTAATAAAAAGCATGATGATTTGACTGAATATTCAAGACACCAGACAACAGCAAAAGGTGCATCCAGGCTTTCCTTCAGCACTCTTATTCAATTGGATGCTTTTCAGAAGTCCTAGGACCCCTCATCTAAGGCAAAGCTGATAGAATGACAGGTGTTTTAGACAATGGCTCAAATAACTTATGAAGTATAAGGAGTAAGAATAATTGTATTTTAGGGTCCAATTAAAATTTGTGGTGTCAACGCACTGGAAAAGTACTATTTTGTGTCATTTATTTTAAAGACCCACATTACTAGGATGTTATTCCTTTTTCAGGATTTTCTCTTAAAGCCATGAGAGAAACCAATTATTTCTGGAACTACCTACTAGTATTTTGAGATAAGTTTTAGAAAAGGATCATGAAAATCATTCATTTTCCATTTGTATAATAAGTGCACTATAAAATATTATTAAATCTGAAAACTACTTTTAGTCAGTAAATATGGATCTATTTGCACATTGTTTTTGGTTATATAATTGTGCTTTGTGCTTTTTTTAAGCAGCCTCTAACCACAAGACTTTGCATCCAAGAAAATTCCATAAATTAAAACTATAGAAACAAATTTCAAGTAAACTGGTCCTACCTAAAATATCATTTCACCTACTTAGATACTTGTAAAAAATAAAGACGCTTTTTTTTTTGACTTAAGATAAATTAAAATTTTACCTAGCTATTGCTACCTACTTATGGACATTATTACTGTTAATGATAGTAACAGCTTTTTTTTTTGAGCAATTACTATTCAGAAAGAAAGCCTGAATTTCCAAAGATAAGAATAAGAAGTTATGTTCAAACAAAAAAGGAAATCAGCAGAGAGAAGTTTGTCTGAACTTTGTAGCTTTCTTAACTCTAGCTCTGGTGCTAGAGGCTCTACGGAGAGACGTACCATCTAAAGGGTTAGTAAGGCCACTGCTACTCCAGTCAAACTGGACGGGTGGTAGAGACTCCTAGAGTTGGAAACCAAAAAATCAAAATTAATCAGTACAGGCTGTAGCAACATAAAGAATTCTTAAAAAAACAAAACAAAACAAAAAACCAAAAACCCCCCCAAAAACTATTATAGCAAGATCATTAGGCAATAAAGTACCTAAAGACAAAATAGGGATAATTTACAATTTCAGAAGGTTACCTAAAAATATGAACACAAACTGAAACTGAAAAACTGACAAACAATATAGCTTATTGATATCAAAAAACTATCTTTGAGAAATGGAATTCACTTTACATTTTCATATTTTTATGGACTGATTCTATATCAAGATTTCCAACTATTCTCAAGTTATGATTTAAACTATTGGCTAGATTATAATTCAAATATTTTTTAAAAATCAGACTTTTATCACTAAAGAGTGATCTACTCTATATTAAATGACTAGCCACTTAAAATTTCTCCGTGGACAGTCTAATGGAATAGATAAGGTACCACACTGAAAATAAGATTTGAGTTATTCAAGACCAGGTAATTGCTAAATAACTAGTTGCATGACCATGTGTAGCTTAACTTAGTTGGTCTCTTTGAAAATAAAACGAGAAGGTTTAAAAGACCAAGACCAAGGTCTCTGGTTCTTCACAATTTCCCAAATTACAAAGAAAATTATGGGCCAGTAAATAGGAACTAAATTTAAAATTAAAAAAAATTTAAATCAACTTCTTTAGCAATTACTTATAATCAGTATCAGAACTTAGTTTTTAAAATAATGTACTTAAAAAGTATACTCAGAGCTCATTTGAATATTCTAGGTTTTTAAATTTTGTTGACTGCCAGACACATAAGGATAAATTGAGCAAACGATACATATAAGATGGAAAATACAAAACATTTAAAAAATGACCATTACTTTAAGAACAATCTTAATAAGAAAAATTTGGAATTCCTGATTTTCTTTCTTTTTTTATTTTAGGGTGGTGCTGACAACACTGAAATAGCCTGTGTTCTGACAGACTCTCAATACCAACATGTTGCTGCTGTCTTCTTTTTTTTCTGGTATCGCTTACCACTATGCTTTATTTTAAGGTAGGTACTATTAAAACTTTACATTCATTTTTTTGGTGTGTAGATAAAGACTTGTTCCCTGTAGGAAAGGAGCATGAATTGGTTATTTTTTGAAGTCTAATCCCATGACATTATAATATAGTTGTCTTGATAACTGGGATACCAATGACAGGCATGTTACTTTTATGCATTCAGTTTTCCTAAATCAGGTCAGGCCTGGAGGTTGAAGAGGGAGGTATAAACAAAGCAAAATCCTCACATTAGTGGTTGCCAGGGCATTAGGGATAGTTGGGGATGGAGACAGCTGTTAAGACAGTTCTTTATGGTGGTGAAGAGTCATGTATCTTGCTTGTGGTGGTGGTTACACAAATCTATCCACATGATAAAATGACACAGAGCTATATACACATTGTAATCAAGTCATATCCCTTGTTTTGATATTATGCTATAATTAATTTAAGATGTAATTAAGGGGAGAAACTAGTGAAGACTACAAAGCATCTCCTCTGTACTATCTTTGCAAGTTCCTGTGACTCTATAATTATTTCAAATAAAATCAGAAATAATGCTGGTGAAAATCTAGTTTATAACCTACCTACAAGACTAATAAACATTTAGAAAAGATCTTCTTTAGCTGATCTCAAAAACAAACAAAAATCTCTTAAGTATTACCACAGATTCAATTCCTATTATTCTCCTTAGAGATTAGTGAAACCTTCAGTCCTACTGACTGGATGGTAACACCCAGGTTTATGCAATAGCAAAATTTCTGGCTAAATGGAGCAAATCTCTTTCATTAACATGTTTTACCTAAACGATGTCAAGGAGCTGGTTGCTTAGAAACATTTCATGATTTGCTGAAATTTTAGATTCTTATACAGGTGTATGGCATTTTGAAGACATAGCCAATATTATAATAATGAGGTGCTAAAACACGAATCAACATTTAATGGAAATAAGACAGAAGTAAAACAGAAGACCTGAGCAATTATAAGCTAACAAATGGCACTGGTGAGGAAGGCTACTTAAAGAGAAAGCACTGAATGAAGCATTTTAAAACAACTTCAGACTGCCTGGGTGGCTCAGTTGGTCAAGTGACTGCCTTCAGGCTCTGATCCCGGAGTCCTGGGATCGGACCCAGGCCCACATCAGGCTCCCAGCTCCATGGGAAGTCTACTTCTCCCTCTGACCTCCCCTCTCATGCTCTCTTTCTCTCTCAAATAAATAAATAAAATCTTTAAAACAACTTCAAACAGTGTGGTATGAATGATTACTACAGCAACTAAAAGCACTAAAGGAAGAAAAGGTCTTAATAAAAAAGAGCAAAAACACTTTATGTTAACTAACTGGAGTTTAAATAAAAACTTGAAATAAAAAAGAATGAAATGAGAAAAATTAAGTACATTTAGATTTATTCCTAAGTATTTCATAGTTTTGTTGCTTTGGTAAATAATGTGCTTTTTATTTCAATTTCCAATCCTGGTTTTTAATATATATAGAAATAGAGGTTCATTTTTTAATATTGATCTGAGACCCTGAAATTTCACTAAATTCACTAACTGGCATTACTGTCGTTTTTTTCTTGTAAATTCATTGGTATTTTCTGTGTAGATGATCAGATCATTTGTGAATAAAGACAAAGAATGGTTATTAAAAAAAAAAAAAGCCCCCCCCCCCCATGGGGACTAGAGATCATAGACTTGGGTTCTAGTCCTAGCTGTACTACTGATTAATGATTTTAGGTGTACTATTTAGCCTTTCCAAATATGTTCTCTTGATGTAAAAAAGAGCACAATGCCACATAATCATTTTTTTCTTTCTTCTAACTTTAAAATTCTGATTCACAAATGAAAGAGTCACATCAAGAGGAAATTTGCTAAGTAGTGACTAGCTGGGTAACTGCTAGCCGGAGAGCTGACTATTCAGCAGTGGCTAAAGTGTGGCTAGCACACTGATCTTACCAGGGAGGTCAGTAATGGCACTGTGAGTGATGTGACCCTGAAATTCAGCGAATAAAGCTTTCTGAAAAACAAAACAACAGAAGTATCACTACTGCTTTTTGCCCAAAAGCTCTCTTTTCAGGTGAAAGTAATCCTGGAAAAAACACCAGGAGCAGTGGTTAGTAAGTCATCCAGCTCCTAAACACGAGATGTACTGGTTATTAGAGTAATGAGTATAAACTAATTTGGAAGAAATAATAAAAATCCAGTGGGTACCCAAACTGAGACAGAACAGACAGATTAGAAAACAGGCAGTCATAATGAGAATTAAACAATGATGCTAAGTTTGAAAGTCACTGTTAGTGGTGCCAATATAAAAACATAAAAGCAAGGTTTGGTGTATGGTTGACAAAACAACAAAAGAAACCAGATCTTTCTTGATACATTTTGCTGAACTTCAGCACTAAAGTCTATGGCCGTTTCCTCGAGATATTATGACTAGTGGAAAGACTTAAGAGTATTACTGCATGGCCAAAATGTAAAGTAAAAATAATATACACACTGACTGCCAAAGAATAGTGGTAAGAAATACTGCTTTATATAAAGAGAATCTTACAATTCATTTGAGATGTTTTAAAAATAATTTAACTTGACTCAGAGGTAAGGAGTCAAGCAAAGATCATATAATTTAGTGAAGGTGAGGCATCTCAGCACAAAATTCTGACATAAATACTGAAATGTTCAGTTTAATTGTATGTTAGAATGAAGACAGAGAAGAAGCTCAAGGTGATTCAGAACTAAGTTTGAATAACAACTTCCACGGGGAAATATTATTTTCATTGGCTCCCAAAAAAGCCTAAAAATGAAAGCTAGTAAGGATCATGAACTACCACAAAAAAGTACAGAATAAACTTTTTAAAAATTACACCTAGGGGCGCCTGGGTGGCTCAGTGGGTTAAGCTGCTGCCTTCGGCTCAGGTCATGATCTCAGGGTCCTGGGATTGAGTCCTGCATCGGGCTCTCTGCTCAGCAGGGAGCCTGCTTCCTCCTCTCTCTCTCTCTCTCTGCCTGCCTCTCTGCCTACTTGTGATCTCTCTCTGTCAAATAAATAAATAAAATCTTAAAAAAAAAAAATTACACCTAAGTGTATTAACAAGAGAGATGTGGGGACGCCTGGGTGGCTCAGTTGGTTAAGCAGCTGCCTTCGGCTCAGGTCATGATCCCAGCGTCCTGGGATCGAGTCCCACATCGGGCTCCTTGCTTGGCAGGGGCCTGCTTCTCCCTCTGCCTCTGCCTGCCATTCTGTCTGCCTGTGCTCGCTCTCTCCCCACCCTCTCTCTGATAAATAAATAAAATATTAAAAAAAAAGAAAAACAAGAGAGATGTGTTCACTAAACGGAATAAAAGGATGTGATTAAGAGGTTGTTTTTTTTTAATATAATTAGCAAGAGACCAAAGTTCCATGTTCCAGCAAAAAAGTAAGATATACTTAAATGCTGCTGAAAACTTCTATACTTGCCTATGACTAGGGGGACAGTAGTCCTTTGATTACAAATGTAGAGGTGGGTGTGTACATGTAAAAAGATAGCAGCAGCTAAACACCTACCATGGAGCTATGACTGACCTCCATTAAATTAATACACATTAATTTCCATTAAATGTTCCATTAAATTAACACACTTTTAAAATCATCTAGACTTCTAGTCATTTATAATTAAATTCTGTAAGAAAGGTAATAAATATGAGGTGTGACTAGAATGAAATATTATGAGATTGAATAAGCCAGCTAGGGGCAAAAATGACAGGTGAAAGCTAACTCTGATAAAATAAGCAAGTTTATGGGGCTGTAACACAGAGAAGTGCTTGGATGGGGGAGAAAAGGAGGAGGAGGTGGCGTCGGCAAGCAAAACTACCAACAAGTGGCTTCATTTTCAGTAAACAGAGCAGGCAGTTTGAACCAGGTAGTTCAAATTATTATCCTAACAACCCAGCACTGCTGGAAGAAAAACCTTGCTTAAGGCCGAAGTGAGAAGGTGCTGTGGAAGAAGTAATTTTGGAATCTGCTTATGCAGGGCACACCTGGGAGGGAAGCTGATAGCCAGAGAACAATATACCGGCAATTAAAGAAAGATAACTAAGGACGGAGACTACCTGCTGAGACTTATGTGCCCAAACCTACTTACCTGTTGCCCAACCATCAACAAGGCCAGGCATTTTATGCCTCAGGCCTCCTTGCCCACTGTTTCAGGGCTAGTAATAAATCGACTTCAAAGGGATGTTTAAGCTATGCTCAAGTATAAACCACAGTGGCACACAGTAATATTAGATGTTCCCTGAAACACATGTGAAAGGGTAGGACTTTGCTTTGTATTATTATTTTCTAAAGCATATTCTTTAAAATACTAGTTCTTTGGGTGTCATGACTCTTTTCCTCTGGTCCCTGCAGAGACGGGTCCTGTGGCCAAGTAAATTTAAGAAATAATTAAAATTAAATAAGGTTATTCACTGCAGGATTCTCCAGAGTCCTTAACTGTGTGCTGAGAATTTCCAAGGGTGGTTAAAGAATATGATATGAAAAATTTTCCAAACTTACTTCCCCTTGGAACCCTCCTTTAGTGGAGCATCTCTGGGGATTAATGTTCAATGGAACACACATTTTGGGAAAGGCTGTCCAAATACACATTTTGTGTTAGGTAAAACTGAAGATGATATTGAAGGTAAGGAGTGACAAACATGGCAATGTTCACGTATTAATATTTTAACTTTTATTATTAATCAATAAATATTAATACAAATATTAGTGATTAATATTAATATAAATATTAATATAAAATATTAACCTTCTAAAAAACTGAGTTTTCTAATTTGATGTGGGAAGAGTAAGCAAATTTTTTCCCAGATAAAAAAGTGAGGGGGGGTGGCTTTCATAATAAACTGAAAAAAAAAAAAATTGTGCTTAATGGTGCCAAGGTGGTAAAAGAAAGGTAAGACAGATTTTTTTCTTAATTCAAATAATGTTTTGTAAATGCCACATCATTTTTACCTTAAGTAATATTTTTATTCAAACTCTCAAAACAATAGTTTTTGATGTAATAAACACACCTAATTTTATTACTTTACAAAATTTCCAGGCTTCCAGAAAAACACACATTAGCAGATTTGAAGAGCTGGTGTAAATGCAGTGTTTCCCAATTATTTTGAAAATCAGTACTTAACCAGATTGGTGTGTCAGTAATTATGATCATACAGTGTTCAGGCTATAAGGGATTTTTATAGACACCTGCTTCAAACTCTTCATTTTACAGGTAAGGAAATTAGGGCCTAGAAAGGTTTAAAGAACTTACCCAAAACCAGCCAGTTCTCAAATTGTGCCTTTTTTGAAAATTAAAGATAGCTTGTTTATTGTATTGCAAGGGATGTTAATAAGTAATCAAAATCATGTCCATCTCTAAATCAATTTTTAAAATATTTTAAACTAAAAGTTATATATTATGGGAAACACTGTGTCTTTCTGGACATATGTGTGTGTATACATGCATAAATGTTCAATACACGTACAGATATTTTTACCTGGAACTGGTCAGATGTACATGTGTTCATTTCTGGTGACACGGTGTTTGTCTGACCAATGGAAGCAATTTTTTCTGCAGCAGAGAGTGGTTTCAGTGGTTCCTTGGTGGGCTCTAACATACCCTGAAAAAGGCATTTAGCCATTAGAGGAAGACGGAGAGAAATCAACTCAAACTTTATGAGAAAGTCAGTCTAGCAGAAAGTAAAAAACCAAGTCATTTGGAAAGTACTAAAGACAAAGAAGAACTGGAACTATACTTAAATTTTGTTTAGAGATGATCTTCTAGTACTGTAATGGAAGATGTTTTACAATAGAACTTTTGGAATCCCAACTGTATTTGTTTGGATTTGTATAGTTATCTCTGCTACACAAAAGCATAAGCAATTTGGGATGGCGGGGGAAGGGGAGGGCAAGCACCACAGATTATATCAAGGCTCTAAGACTCCAACAATATTGTGATGTTTCAGTCACTGAAACTGCAGAAGAGGACACCCTTTGTACCCTTTATACCATGATGGTGCTTGGAGAAGCGAGAATTCTAGAACATGCCATCTAATGTGATGATGTCTACATGTTTCAATGTAAACTTAGTATTTGATCCTATCTACACTAAAGGATGGGAGTCTTAATACTTAGCTTCTGGGATTAGCAAAGCAGAGAAACAACCATTTCAGAGGGGAAAACATGTTACATGTTCCTCTAGATGTGTTATAAATCTAACTGAAGGCATTGTGTTAGGGAAGGCATTCAGCAAGGTGGAGGTAGAAATAAAGAAGGAAAAAAAAACCACCCCAACATTCTGTATCAATACTTTACCAAACTAATAATACTAATAATAATGCGTAATCATCAGTTAATGGCCTGAAAAAAAGCTAAGCTTTAATACATTTTAAAATAATATTCAAGGTGTGTTTGGGTGGCCCAGTTGGTTAAGCGTCTGCCTTTGGCTCAGGTCATGATCCCAGGGTCCTGAGATCAAGCCCCACATCAGGCGCTCTGCTCAGCAGGGAGCCTGCTTCTCCCTCTGCCTGCCACTCTGCCTACTTGCAGTCTCTCTCTGTCAAATAAATAAAATCTTAAAAAAATAATACTCAATAAACTCTTGAATATTTATCAACCAAACTAAACTAAAGTCTTCCTTTACTGTGGGAAAAATATCAAAGCAGTTACGACAGTAAGGTCAGAATCTGTAAATTTCTAAGGACAAGTTTTCAGAACAATCCCCCTTCTCAAAAAATAGGGCAAATGCTAACTAAAGCAATTTACAGATTCAATTCTTAACAATGGCATTTGTGAAAGGCTTTACTCCAGCAGCTTGAACGAAAATAAATTACGAACTTAAGAGCTTATACATCATACAGGCTTTCTATCAAGTGCATCCTTATATAAAGACGATGCAATTCCCAGCCTTAGCCGACTTTTCTAACATGAACTACCCCTTCTATCAGTGGTTCTCAAAGTGGTCCCCAATCAGTAGTTTTTGTACCACCTGGGAACTTGTCAGTTGTGCAGCCTCACCCCTACTGTATAAGAAATTTGGGCGGGGTAGTGCCCAGCATTCTGTTTTAACACGACTTCCAAGCAGTTATGATGCATATTAAGGTCTGAGAATGAGTGACTTAAGCCATCATTTCAGGTCTTAGTCCTCTAGATGAGAACAAAAGACACTGAATACTTCATCTGTGTGAAGCACCATGGAAAAAATTCTGTTACAATTAAAATTTGAAACCAGATATGAAAAAGAGTAAGTCTCTAAGTGTAAGTTATCATAAAGATGGAGTAAGAGAGGTGTATTTACTAAAACTTTGGTATTAAAAGCTTATAAAAATGGTAAAATTATTACTAATCAAGATTGTAATTAAAGTAGGAAAATAAAGCAAAAATATTAGTCTCTAACTCCTCACAAAATTCAAAGGACTGGCTAATGTGCTGAGCCTACACATAAGGATTAAGTAGGTTACTGTTCCCAATGTGCTGAATGAAAACTTGTACAAACTGAATTCATAGTTTCTACTCAGAAGTGACAGTAACACCAACAATCTCTAGAATGCTGCTACTTGAGGAAAAAAGAGATACAAATAACCAAAAAGTTGAAGAATGTTCTCCATTATATTTACCACAACAGAAGTAAGTATAAGGATAATTATGGTGTTTTGAAAATATCAGATAAGTTACATTTATATTTATAAAGGAGCGGAAACTGATTAAAAGGCTGAAGCACAGAAAAGTTTTTGTCTTGGGCACCGGGGCAGCTCTTTGGCTCAGGTCATGATCTCGGAGTCCTGAGATGGAGCCCCATATCAGGCTCTCTGCTCAGTGGAGAGCCTATTTTCCCTCTCCCTCTGCCTACCGCTGCCTACTTGTCATCTCTATCTCTGTCAAATAAATAAGATCTTAAAAAAAAAAAAAAAAGTTTTTGTCTAATTCTTTAAAAGAAAACTACAAAAATAGAAACGAAGTAAAACATTCCAATTCATTATCAATAATCAGAACTTATTCAGGGGGAAAGTCTATACATAAAGAAGGTCAAGTTGCACAGCCAATTCATTTTTGCATGCACATAAAGGGTTGTATAATTTAAATCCCATACCAAATTAGTTATTTTTTCTTAAACATGTATTTTTACCTTATTTTCAAGTTATTGATAAAAAAATATAAAAATATCTTGTCTAATAGAATATTTTTTTCACCAATAACTCAAAGACATGCCAAAAACACAAACACATCTAAAGTGTGAGTCTTGATAAGGTACGGAAAGAAAATTCCTCAGTTATCCTGGACTACCTGGCCTCCCTGAAAAAACAAAACTGAACACATTTAAAAATTTAAGGGCAAAACTAAGAACCAGTTATGGGTCCTGGCTCATTTTCAATTACTATCATATGGTATTCCCAAACTTTTATATACATCCATAGCTTCACTAATGCATCATTTAAAATTTATCACAACTGGACTCAAACACACGATATCTAAGCCCTCAGGTATTTCAGCTACCACTTTTTAAAAGCAAATTTAGAAAGAAAAAAAAAAAAAAAAAAAAAGGAAGAAAGAGCAAGACCTCCAAAGGTACATTTATAGTTATGAGCACCATTACTACTAGGATAAAAATAATCTTCAAACTAAAACAAAACAGAATCTTTAATTAATAAATATGGAAAAATGTCCTTAAACCAAGACTTGAAGGGATTTATGACATCAAAAAGGAAATTAATAGTTAATCATTTAATGTTCTCACACCAAGTGCCCCATAAAATACACTTTCCATGTTATGCCAGGTAAGATAATTTTACAGAATGTAGCAATGATAAATTTGCGGAGACATTTTTTGTACTTACCAATCCTGCTGCATACATGGGCACTATTACAGGCTGCTTCTTATTACCCGTGAAGAGCTACATACATGTGTTAGAGAAAAAGGACACATAGTTAGAGAATGCTATGGCATACAATGAAACAGTTAAAATATGCTTGGAATGCTTTATTATATACACTGTGAAAAATAAATGCAATAAATTATTAAATTCCCATATGGGATTATATTTTTGATCTCTTAGTCCAATCCCTTCATTTTATAAATAACAGAAAAACACTAAACGACCTTTTCTTAAAATAAGAAATACTGACTGGAGAAAAATTTAGACTTATGTTTAGAGGTTAGCATAGTCAAAATACCTGAGCATTTAAGACAACTAATAATTAATTTTTCTGAACAACTAGCTTATCGCAACTTAATCAGAAGTTGTAACAGAATTCAAAAACACGCAAAGGCCCACTAAAGGATTTCCCAAGGTATTAACAAAACTCACAATGTTTCGAGTATCTATTCCTAAGGAGCACAAAAGCTTCTTGTTGCTATGGGAGCCGCCCCACTGATATCTCAAGCCATGTGCATCGTGGATATCCTGGAGCTCGGTCCACACATCCAGCAGTTCCCTGCAAAGGTCATGACAAAGCCACAATGAATTCATCATGGATTCTAGTTTAATGTGATAGTGAAATGTTACACATTCCAATCAATCTTGGATTTAACATGAGTATACAACTACTATTTGAATAAAATCAACAACTACCACTTAGTCATTAGAGTAGCTAAGTTAAACTCATTTGGAACAATATGCCAGTAAACAAGATTTAGCCTTTTTTTTTATAATCTGTAAAACAAAAACATTTAAAAGAAGAAATCACTCAACCTTCCACCAAATTACTAGAGCCATTTAATATTGGTGCTTTTTTTCTCTTTGAATCCTGACCCACAAACACAGCTGCAATTATAATATATAGAGAATTTTATAATCTTTCTCAGATTTTAAGCAGTTCTTCATCTACATGTATAGCTTTTTCAATAGCAGTGTAGTATTCTACTAGACAGAATGTATCATTATTTATTTGGCCACAACCATATAGTTTAAGTAAGTTGTTTTTACTGTTCAGCTCCTATTGTTAGTTTAGGCAAATATCATCCTGTATTTTATGGTGTGTTTTATTGTAGAGTTGTGTTATATCCCCAAAATGAATCTCCTGGAGAGATTCCTGGGTCTATTTGGACAACTAGCATATTTTAAAATAACACATCTAAATGGTTTTAAGATGGTAAAGCATAAACCTTTTTGTCTCCTTTTCTTCTCAGAAATCACCCTCCAAAACATCAAGAAGCAAATCATAATCTTCATCTTTAAAGAAATTAAGAGGTACTTAAAACCCTGAACCACAAGCACTGAGGTTACAAAAAGAGATGGAGAGACTTGCACAGAGGGAGAGAATGCGTCCAGAGGTGGAGAGTAATGAAATGCAAGAGAAGAGTACAGGAATAAGAATAATTCTGAAATTAAAATTAGAAAATCAATCTAGATCCTCTAACACCTAATAATTAATAGGAGTTCCAGAAAGAAAACAATCATCAAGGAATTTTCAGAATACCAATAACAAAAAATCCTAAATTATAAATTTAATGTGAGGGCAGAATAAAGTAAATATTTACCACCCCTGTACTTCATTTCTCAGGAGGCTATTAGAGGATGTGTTCCACCAAAATGGGCTATAAGTGAAGGGAAGTCCCAAGACAACATGTGTTTAAGAAGCCTAGATTGAATCCATTCCAGATTGGAATAGGAGGATGGAGGACTCAGGAAAAAAATGGAATGGCTAGCCTGACAGGTTTGATCACAAGTATTAACAGGCTGCTGGAGGGTAGGAAAAGACTTAGTAAATGAGAAAGAGAGGTGATTATATATCCAGGAAGAAGCTCTAATAGTGGACAATGAACACAATTTACATGATTATAATAATGAAAATACCAAACACCAGCTGAATGAAAAACTATGATATAAATATAATGACATACTATGTGTTGGGTAACTGAATTTAAAAAATAAAAAAATATATATAGGGACCATGAAGGGAGCAGATGTAAAGTCTAAATTCTCATCTATCATACCAGAAGTCAAAAGATAATATATAAAATTGATGAGAATATTGATCTAGAAATATTTTAAAAAGCATTCAAAAATGGAGCAGGGAGTTTTTTGAATTTTAATAGCACAATCTGACTTTTAAAAATTCACAATGTTACAAGAATATTTCAGAACCCTGATGCTTTAAGATAAGCTTCTAAGTTAAAAAAACAGTTGAAACTAACAAATAGACATGCTGTCTAAAAACTGTCTACTACTTACCCACTTTCAGCTAAGGCCTCTTTTGATTTTATTGGGAAGGTGCTTGTTTCCAGCAAGTGCTTCAGGGAAGTAACTTCTTCTTCAGTACCAGGGATAAATATTGAAGGAAAACATGCTTCGAAAATTCGCTCCAGGCGGTTTAGTAAAGCTGTCTGCATCAAAACACCCCAAAAAGTTTATTTTCATTTCTCTAATTTCAATGATGTCAGTTTTATCATCAACACACACATATACCTTTAACCCCACACCCTCTCCACTACTATTAGAGGTTAACTACCACTCAGGTAAAGGAAACACTAAGTGAAAGGAGCAAAACTTACTCACAGAACAACTGTTCTAAATGATTACATTAAGTAACCATGATGATATAGTGGTGACTAACGTAGTTAAAGGCCAAGCAACATATCTGGTACTTTATAAACATTACCTTATTTAATCTATTACAGAATTCACAAAGAAGAAATTATTACTCAATTGTACAGTGAGAAAGCAACCTCAAAGTGTGCATAATCTACCCAACGCAAAAATAAAAACAGACACATTCAGAAAAACACACAAGCAACATTCATATTCCTTCTATCACTAGATGTTCCAACTACCACTCATGTACATTAGATTTAAGAATGATTAACATGAATGTTTATGAAAAGCATTATGCTATTATAGTTGAACAGAACTTTTTTCTTGAATATAAACATCTGAATTCTAAAAGCCTTTTAGAAATATCTCTGCTGCTAATAGAAACCAAAGTAGGAAAGAATGCCTCAATCTTTACTAAGAAATTCAATAGTTCATTTAGCATTTTGATGATCTATGTTATCTTTTAAAAATTCTCTACTCTTTTATCTATGGTGTGTTTGAATGTATTTTTGAATAGAACACTGCCTTTCCTCCAAGCAAAGACGGAATATTCCTTAGAGTATTTTCACTGAAAACACTGGCATTTTGGAGTATGTTCATTAATTAAAACTTAATAAATTAGATTAATTTACATTTTTGGGGGTACTACTAGGTTGTTCTACATGTGTAGCCTATGAAAACATTTATTCCCACTTTCCCAACTGTATGTCAGATACATGTAAAATATTTTCAACTTAGCTCAATTTACTACTTAAATATCAAACAAGAATACAAACTATTAAGTTAAAGATTGTTGTTAGTGTACTCCTGAAATGATACTGAGTGTACAAGAAAACGCCACATCATGGTGGTATTTCCTGCCAAGTAACAAAAATAAGTTAACGCTTGATTTCCATTGTTTAGCATAGTCAGCAAACAGGAAAATGAAAAACAAAAGGAAAAATCTTCACGAACATGTTTTCCAAACCAAAATCTCTCTTCTGAAAGCAGTATCAGAGCAAAAAACTTAACACTGAATAATTAGTCTCAGGGTACTCTTCTGCTATCTCTACAAAAGTTACTCGAACACCTTCATTATATTCCTGTGTGTGATATGGGAAAAGCTTCTCAGTATCAATTATGAAACCTACAGTAAAGAGTAGACTCAAGATCCCCAGGCTTGTGAAACCTGAGTGTGTCAAGGGGACCTGCACTTACTTGCTTCAACAGAGGGAATGGACAGACACTACTTTTAAAGGGATCAGATAACCATCTAATTGGAAACATGATGAGCCCTGGCTCCTTCTGGGCAGGGAAGGTAAACAAAAACTCACCTATGACTAAATTTTACTTCTCTGTAAATTAAAACTGAATCTCTCTCATATCCTCTTTGTTATCCTTTTAATGGGAAAGTAAAAATATTTATCAAAGGAAGGAAGAAATAACCCCAAAACACCTCAGTTAATTGGGCAATATTATACCTAACTATCAGTCTTATGTACACCAGTGAGCAAATTGTCAAATCAGTGGAATGTACATGAACAAACATCATCACATCACCTCACCTTTTCTCATACAGAATGTAAATTACATGAAAAACTTAAAAGAAAGTTCCATTTATCTTTGCGGTTAGATATTACACCCAATTGCTTCAAATATTTTGTTGAATGAAGTAGAGCAGGGATCAGCAATTCTTTCTTTTCTTTTAGCTATTCTTTTTTTTTTTTTTTTAAAGATTTTATTTATTTATTTGACAGAGAGAAATCACAAGTAGACAGAGAGGCAGGCAAGAGAGGAAGGGAAGCAGGCTCCCTGCTGAGCAGAGAGCCCGACGTGGGACTCGATCCCAGGACCCTGAGATCATGACCAGAGCCGAAGGCAGCGGCCCAACCCACTGAGCCACCCAGGTGCCCCTTAGCTATTCTTTTTAATATAGGGCCAGATAGTAAGTATTTTCAGCTTTGTGCCATCTATAAACAAATAAGTGAGGTGTGTTCCAATGAAACTTTATTTACTAAAACAGGGAGCAGGATAGATTTGTCTCATAGGCCACAGTTTGCTGACCCCTGAGGTAGAGCAATAAATAACAAAGATTCAAATATCAGAATCCACTAACTACACCACTAACAGCACCACCCACACCACAAGGAGGAACTCTTAACAATTCAAAAAGAAAGCAGCTAACAAAATTAACAAAGATTGTGATGAAAATTAAATTTCCTGACATTTTCCTTTAAAAATACAATTCCCAGCTATGCACAAGACTAGTCTGATGGTAAAAAGGAATCCTCTAAAAAGAATTTCTTACTAATATGTTGTTCATGATAATACATGCCAAATTTCATTTGCTACTAGTTAATTCCAGGAAGTTAAATGGCTGATTAACTATAATACTTCAATCGAGGGCTGTGGACCTAGAGAGGGGACTCAGCTTCTGGACTTATCAACTGGAAATAGCAGGGGCACTCTCACAGGGTAGGTGATTAATTACAGGATTAAATGTCTGGCACCAGTGTGTGCCTAAGAAGTAACTTTTATCACTACTATTGTTGTTATACAGATGGTACACAAAACACAGTACCCTACCAAGGAATAAAATAAATGTCAAAACTAGGTTCAAATCTCACTAGGGATGTTTCTCTACCACTATTTAGCATTCTAAATCATTATGAAAATACCTGTTTCGATCAATTTCTACCATAAGAAATTAAATAATCCAAATTTCTGCACCCTCCTTAAGATCCTCTTACTGAATTGGAAAATAAGTACCAATTTAAAAATGTCTATCATTAAGAGCCACTTATATAAATAAAACCTCTTACTGTTACTCCTTGTGGATTTTATTTTTTATGAAAAAAAAATTTTGGGTGGGGGGACGCCTGGGTGGCTCAGTGGGTTAAGCCTCTGCCTTTAGCTCAGGTCATGATCCCAGGGTACTGGGATCGAGCCCCACATCAGGCACTCTGCTTGGCAGGGAACCTGCTTCCTCCCCTCTCTCTGCCTGCCTCTTTGCCTACCAGTGATCTCTCTCTCTCTCTCTGTCAAATAAAGAAATAAAACCTTTAAAAAATTATTATTTTTTTTTTGAGAGAGAGAAAAGAGGGGGGTGCAGAGCAGAGAGAGATGGAGAATCTTAAGCAGTGCCCAGTTTAATATCTACAATAGCCTTAAACCAAATGAGTAATAAAATATTATATCAACACTAGGGTCAACAAAGTAAAGTATTATTTAAACTTGGACTTACTCTACTGTGTATAAGTGAAAAGGAACTTAATATTACCCTGCTTATAAGAATTCTTATTTCTGTATAGAGTATATCTAGCCATAAGAGGCAATCAACTCCTGGTTTTGATTAAATGGAGACACTACATACTTTTAAACTCCTTATAGCTGATTAACTCAGAAAAAGATGTAAATTAAATAGTAATATTTATTAATATGTTACAATACATGTGGACTTGTATTAGATATAAAATTCTAAAGGACTGTATTTTATTATTTGGAATTAGAGGTAAAGTCAGACTGTGTAAATGAGTTTCCCTAGGCAGACAATGCAGTATGTATAAATCAAACAATATCAGTATAACCCTAAACAGTTCAAGAAAGTGAGCACCTAAATTCAGTAAAATATCAAAAGATGTTCTCTGAAACATAGTTAGAAACTGCAACAGCCTGATATAGCTCATTATGTTTTTTATTTAATGCTTACACAGTGCTCACCACATGCCAGGCATTATTCTAAATGCTTTACAAATATTAACTCGAAGAACACAGAGGAACCACAGGTGGAAGGTGACAGTCATATTATTATCCCCATTTTCTAGAGGAGAAAAATGGAGCACTAAGAGGTTAACTCGCCCACAGTCAGATGAGTATTATACTCTGAATCCTAATTTAGGGAGTATAGTTTCAGAGTCTGTGTTCTTACATGCTGTATTAAAGCTGTCATCAAAGCAGTTTTTTTTTTAAAGATTTGTATTAAAGATTTTACTTATTTATTTGACAGAGATCACAAATAGGCAGAGAAGCAGGCAGAGAGAGAGGAGGAAGCAGGGTCCCTGCTGAGCCGAGAGCCCGATGTGGGGCTCAATCCCAGGACCCTGGGATCATGACCTGAGCCGAAGGCAGAGGCTTTAACCCACTGAGCCATCCAGGAGCCCCCATCAAAGCAGTTTTAAGCTCAATCTCTAAAAATTATAGGAGCTTTGAGGGCAGGGAATGTGTCTCATTTTGAATGTCCAGTACTTAGGTTTCTGTACCAGCCGATACAGAAATGTTAGCGAGATCAGTGTGCACTAGATTTAAAATACAAAACAAAATACACTTCACTTTTATTTAAGACTGCAGGGGGCATATTTGTTCTACTTATGAAAGTATATCTTTTTATAAGCCATCTAAACCATTTTTGTACATAGGTTGGATATATTTATATAATTTAACAAGTATAAATAATAACTGAATCCCTTACATACTAGGTACTATGCTTGATACTTACATATATTACTTTATGTATCTTTTAAAAAAAAATCCCAAAAGCTAAGTATCATTGTTTCCAATATTAGAGATGAAATGAAAGCTCAGGGAGTAAATTTTTGGTTTGTTACCAGAAAGTCAGCATTCAGGATTTGGGGGAGACTTGTAACCTGTTTGTGACTGGGGCCTACCAACTGGGAAACTCTTCATTCAATAATACGACTTGTTTGCATCAGTGGGTGAAATGAAATGGCTGCTTATATACCTCCTACCCTAAACATGGAGATATGACAGAACTCAGAATGAGTACAAATGAAAGCTATACAGGGACAAACGTGCTCCCTCTTCTGATGGTTAATTTTTTTTTTTTTTAAAGACTTAATTTATTTGACAGACAGAGATCACGAGTAGGCAGAGAGGCAGGCAGAGAGAGAGGAAGGAAGCAGGCTCCCTGCTGAGCAGAGAGCCCGATGGGGGGCTCAATCCCACAACCTGAGCAAAAGGCAGAGGCTTTAACCCACTGAGCCACCCAGGTGCCCCAATAAATAAAATCAACAAACAACAAAAAAAAAGAAAATCTCATTCAGTTTTCCAAAGGGGTGTATAAGACCAGCACCTATGATCCTAGACTCTGGTTCTTATGCCACTCAAATGTGTGTCTTCTTTAAAGTATCTTGTATTTTTAAGGTAGTTCCTAAGGTTCTTTCAACATATTTCTAGTTTTCTTTCTTTCTTCTGAACAAAAGTTGATTAACATTAATAGTTTTAACATTGATAGCAATAGATCTTACTCTTAAGTGGAAATTTAGAAGAAATATAAAATCCACTGGGTAATTTTATCTTCCATTTAAGAGGTTACTTTATGCCTTGCCACCATTAAATATTAAGTAAGATATCAAGTACAATCTACATTCATACACTTTACCGATTCCCAATTTCAAGCTATAACATAAGAAAAGTGACTAACTGTAATATTCACCATGCTCTAAAAAGATGGTTTGGCCCTTCTGCACAGTTTGTGGATAAATCTAATAAGATATTTCTACCTATTTTTGCAGAATCTTCTGAGGGAAAAATAACAAAAGAAATTGCTATCCAGATACTTCAAGTAAGCAAAGAGCTATAAGGCCAAAATCTCAATTTCTTAAAAAAAAAAAAAAAAACAACAACGGAACTGAGATATAATTGACATACATTACATTAGTTTCAGGAGTACAGCATAATGATTTATATGTATATATTGCAAAATGATCACAGTAAGTCAGTCTATCACCACACATAGTTACAAATTTTTTATTTCTTGTGATGAGAGTTTTTAAGATCTATTTTCTTAGAGATTTTCAAATATACAACAGTATTATTAACTAAAGTCACCATGCTACACATCTCCAGGACTTATTTATTTTATAACTGGAAGTCTGTATCTTTTGATCACTTAATTTATTTGGTTGCTTATGTTTTCAGTAGTAAGTTCAGGTGTTCATCCACAGAAAGGAAAACATGCACAAATCTTATGCAGATGATTAAATAAACAAACTAACCCCACATTTTTGTGGTGTGGGTTAGAGTCAGTTTGAGAATGCTGATTTTCTGGTAAAAAACGCAAAATTTACTTTCAAAGTAAAATAGGCCAAATTATTCATAATTTTCTTCCTTTTTCTTTTTGTGATACTCTTAATTTTTAAGGCTCTCTAAACAAATCTTCATCTAGTAACACTTTCCCAGGAACATTATCAAGTAGATGGCTAATAAGGAAAAATTGCTCATAGCTTCCATTAATATAAAGAGATTATTTACCAATTACCTAAACTTTCAAGTAACATCCACAGCAATATTTTAAAAATCTTATAAAAGTTCAGAGTTAAATGCAGTACTTACAATAAATCTAAGAAAAGTAATCTTGGTTATTTCAATCAAATTTCCTTTCTGGAATATTAATAGGTTAAAGAAAGAAAGAAAGGGAGGCAGAAAGTAAGGGAGAAAGGAAGAAAGAAAGAAAGAAATCTGGAAAAAAGGACTGCTTTGAAAGTAAGGAGAATTTTTTTTTGGTTATCATCATTTTGCTTTGAATCTTAGCCCAAAAACCAAAGAACAGTTTAAACCTCTTTTCCAATTTGTACAACAGAGATACCACTACTTGTTTTCTACAATTTATAAGAATGTTAACAAGAAAATGAAATATATTGAGCTCTGGGTTCTCAGGAAAAAATATTCAGTGAGAGGGAAGAATATTTCTCAATAAATGGTCATGTATGGCTTTTATTTTTTTTTTTAAAGATTTTATTTATTTATTTGACAGAGAGAGATCACAAGTAGGCAGAGAGACAGGCAGAGAGAGAGAGGAGGAGGAAGCAGGCTTCCTGCTGAGCAGAGAGCCCGATGCGGGACTCGATCCCAGGACCCTGAGAGATCATGACCTGAGCCGAAGGCAGCGGCTTAACCCACTGAGCCACCCAGGCGCCCCCCCATTTTATAAGTTTCAAAGATGTCTTCTTGGTTGACTTTTCCCTAAGTAATAAATTATTACAATAAAGCTGCAATAACTGACAGTCTCTTGACCCAAGGAAGATATATTTTATTAAAATATTAAGATATCTATGGGTAGCCTGAAAAAAGGAAATTACTAAAAAATAGGGACCCAGAAGATGTCACAGTGAAAAGTAAAAATTTGAAAGGACAACTGCACCATTTGTCTCATTTCTTAAAACCATGACTTGTTCCCCATGTTTGTTTAACTGAATTAACTGAGCTATGAATTCTAAAAGACTCACAACATTCTGTCAAGGCAGAATTTGGACAAAATGACTTGAAGGCATTCTATTCTGTCCAGGACAGAATTACTGCATCCAGCTAAGATTCAAGAGGAATAAGTCATTCTAAATTTTACCATGAAAATCCTAATGTTTACTGTCATTTGAGGCTCCTGGGTAGCTCAGTCAGTTAAGTGTCCAACTCTTGATTTCAGCCCAGGTCACGATCTTAGAGTCCTGAGATCAAGCGCCACGTGAGGCTCTTACATTCAGTGGGGAGTCTGCTTTTCTCTCTCCCTCTCTCTCTGCCCCTTTCCCTCTGCTCCTCCCCATGCTTGTGCATGCTCTCTAAAATAAATAAATCTTAAAAAAAAAAAAAAAAAAGGAAAAAAAAGGAACCCGACATTCACTGTCATTAATAAGTGAGGATTCCTGTTCTGTCCCCAACACTGTAGCAAGTAGGAGAAACATTTTAGGAAAAATACCAGTGAATCTAATCCTCTCCTAAGGGACTTACTCACATTAATGTACTTTTCCAGCATATTCTGGGAGAGGAAGAAACTGCAGGCCACAAGCTGCCTTCACAAAAGCAGGATAAGAATGAAAATCACTTCCAATTCAGTCATTTACTCAGCAGGGCTTACCCAATTCCCTACCTCAATTTCCTTCTAAACTTCTCTTCCAGTCCCTTCCACCAATTTCTCCTTTCCAAAATCCATCTCTAAATTCTATTCATTTTCCAAACCTATCAGCAAAAACAAAAGTCTGATGAGTGAGCCAAACAAATCTCAGGAAGTCTTAAAGGTATCTTGCCACATCTACACAGCTTTTGCTCTATCTTTACAAAACACAATCATACTACAAAATTTTTATTTTTCAGTGGATTTTTTTCATTCACTTCAGAATTTACTGTCATTTTATCTTCACAAAAATCCTCTGAAGTGGATTATCTGTCTCTCTTTTTTTTAACAAGCAACTGATCTCAGAAGTAACTTGTCCAAAATCAGAAAGCTTGTAAGAGGCTGAGTCAAGACTCAAACTCAGATTTGTAAATTATATAAAGCTTATATACTTTATTACCTCTTATATCTAGTTATCAAGTTATAAACAACTTTAATCAACTAGTGTAATGCAAAAAATTCCTTTTGAAGTGGTCATAGTTTAAAAAATTCATTATCTCATGATGTTGTAAGTTCTAGAGCTATAAAGATCATTTAATACCAGTGTCACCTTATAGTAAGATGAAACTAAATAGGAAAGGATTAGGTCAAAGTCAACAGTCTTGGCTTTGTATAATTAGTTTACTCATTGTTTAAAATGGAAACCTTCTACTTCAATAATAAATTCATCAACAGGAATAATACACACGAGCCAAATCATATAATAACTGAATTAGGGAATTAAGCTCTTCAGACTCTCAAAGTCAAATGAAAAGTGATTAGCTATTTCCACCACCTGGTAATACCATAATAATATCTTCATGTATCAAAGCAATGATGTATAACCATTTCAATTAACACTCAGACTTTGGAAATACTTCTAACTGAAAATGGTTTGCTTAGCGTAAGATAACTGGAAGAATTGGCAGATTCTGATCTTGTGCTTTGTGTCTTTAAAAGAAGCTCGTTGAGATGAGTGTTATTTTTATCAATTGCCACTACAAAGCAGTGATTTTCTAGGAGTGCTCTTTTTGACACCTCTGGGGTTGAGGAAAAGTTAGGCTTAGCACAGGGTATAACTCAGGATTGGGGAACAGCCTGGATATCAAACTGTGTCTTTAGGAGATAACTTTAAGTCCAAATAAATCATAGTGCTCTTCTCTGAAAGAGTCTGGAACAGAGAAGGATAAAGTACAGGTGCTGGGGGGCTAAAAATATTCTCCCTGACACACCTACTCCCCAGAAAGTGTAAACATAAATGGACATTTGCAGGATATTATAAGTAAATAAATACAGCCACAGTAAATCAACCCATGACTGTTCCTTGTTCTAGGTCTACCCTTAATTCTTCTCATCCCTCATCCCAGGTCTTTAGTCGCTGTCAAATTCCGAAGTCCAAATCCGCTTTGTTCAAATTCTTTCTAGCCTTCAATTCCCTACAACCTTTAGCAGAGGCTGAGGTTTCAAATTCTGTTTGCTCTCTCCTGAACTCAAAACTACTTCAGGGGCACCTGGATAGCTCAACTGGTTAAGTGGCTGGCTCTTGATTTCAGGCCAGGTCATGATCTCAGAGACCTGGGATCAAGCCCCTCCTCCATTGGGCTCTGTGGGGAGTGTGTTTGAGGGTTCTTTCTCTCTCCCTCTTCCTCTGCCCCTACCCCAGCTCATGCACGTGCTCTGGTTCTCTCTCAAATCAATCAACCAATCAATCAATCTTAAAACAAACTGTACTCCACCCTCCTAGGTCTTTTGGTGGGCAAAATTAAGAGACATTATTTCTGAAACTTAAAAAAAAACTTCTGGGGGCGCCTGGGTGGCTCAGTGGGTTAAGCTTCTGCCTTCGGCTCGGGTCATGATCCCGGGGGCCTGGGATCGAGTCCTGCATTGGGCTCTCTGCTCAGCGGGGAGCCTGATTCTCCTCATCTCTCTCTCTGTCTGTCTCTCTGCCTATTTGTGATCCCTCTCTGTCAAATAAATAAATAAAATCTTAAAAAAAACAAAAAAAAACCAAAAAAAAAACCTTCTGTATTTCAGTTTAACCTTCTTCTGAATAATCACCATAAAGGTAAAAGTGAAAGGATTCACTGGATAGTTAATTAGCTAAACAATGAATTTTTATTTAGGTGCTATTTATGTTAATCAAAAAGCCAAGCTTTTTTTCTGTAAATATTAATCAAAAAGCCAAGCTTTTTTTCTGTAAATATTAAACTCACTGAGATAAAGAAAAGCTTTCCAAACACTACTTACTATAGGACTGTCTATTTAAAGTTTATAAAAGGGTTGTGAAAAATTTAACTGACATACAAATCCAGCAAGCATTATGTATCATGAGAGACTCCTTCAGCAGGTACCCAATCTAGAAATACTTTCTGAAAAGCCTACACAGCAATTAATTTATCATACAAAATAGAGAAAATCAGTAAATACCTGAACTGAAGTGGCTGTTTCCTGCAAATGGCCACCAGCAACTGCTCCTTTGGAAGTTGCTGAAGGGACACTGTGCATTTTGGGGGTTCCTGGAGTAGCAATCTTTTCATCTGTCCTATGTGACTGCCAGGTTTCCTTTCGATGGTGAGATTCAGTAGCCTGCTGGTCTCCAAAAGCAGCCCAAGAGCAACTATCTTTCTGTCCACCCTCAAAAGCATTCCAATCTACAACTTGGCTAGGCCCAGCCGAACTGAAGTCCGCAAAATCATCAGAGTCTTGAAAAGCACTGCAGTCATCTTGTATATTTGGCACAGAATCGAAATCTCCAAATTCACCTTCTTGCCCAATTTCCAGTTTTGAAACAGGATCAGTGCCTGTCTCAGTAGACTTTCCTCCCAAATTACATTCCTCTGATGAATTATCAGAAGTCTGTTTTAGGTCAGACTCTGTAAATATAATTTCATCTTGGCAAGAAACAGCATTCGTATCCCCAAATTCTCCGAAGTCATCACCTGGTTCACTAAAATGTGGAAAATGCTCTGAGGACTCTTCAAAAGTGATATCGCTCATTGAATCTTGAGTACCAGTAACAAAAGGTGGAGTTGTGCCACTGGCTGTGCCGAAGTCGCCAAACTCATCCTCATTAGTATCGTTGCAAGTCACAAAGTCAATACTACTATCACCATTTTTTACACTTATAGAATCATCCAGAACATTTTCTTCTGTAGGATCAATGCTGGGGCTTTGGGAATAAGTAAACTTTCTATTTTCTTCTTTGGAAGAACCAACTTCATTATTAGCATCAGAAGCTTTAATAGAATCCATACATAGGTCAGCACACTCAGGAGTAAACAAATCAAGTTTTTCCTCAGTTTTATACTCTTCTCTCATACTGGATTCTGAATTATCAGCTGAGTCTGCCAAATTCCAAGGCTTTGACTGAACACTTGATTTTAAAAATCTGTCCTGTTGCAATGCTGGAAGGCCTTGTTTTTCAGTACTGAAAACTCTGGTACTCATTATGCTTATTTCTGAAACACAAACCTGATCCTCTGCATCCATGTCTCCTTTATCATCAAAACTTCTACCCAAAGACACTACTTTTACAGAATTCAGTTCACTGACTCTGTTAATTTTATTGTTTTCCTGAATGGTTAATGCTTCTCTATCATTTAAAACTTCATATCCTATTTCTTCTAGTTGTATCCTTTCCTTTTTGGAAAATGTGGCAAAATCTGCAAATTCCTCAGCAGGACTAGGTGCACAGTCTAAGTTATACTCAGTACTATGAGTGCTAAGAGGCTTTCTTCCTTTTGAATTGGCTACAGTGTCCAGATCTTCTGTTCCCTGAGGATTTACAGTTTCCAGTACTGCAAACCCATTTGTCAGAATCTCCAGACAAGGAGGCTTTTCACCATTGCAGCTCTCTAACTGCTTGTTTTGATGAACAACATTCACATCAGTTCTAAAATCTCCTGGAGAGAAACCTTCAGGTGTTCCAACATTCTGTCTCTGCTTCACTATAGTATTTAAATCTCCCAGACTTTCTACGCCATCAATGGAAGTATCTAACGTTTTAGATGAAATTATTTCTTTGCTGGTGGTAGAAAGTAAAACATCAGACTGTCCTTTTACAGGAGAAGAAAGTTCAGCTGTGATGTCTTTATCGTTACCATTTTTAATGGACTTAAAGCTAGTAAGGCTATCTACATTTTCTGAGAAATCATGAATTGGCATAAAATGGTTTGAAGGTACAAACTCTTCCTTGGGACGAGTATAATCTGGTGCATCAAAATCAACAAACCCTACACCAGAAGGGCTAACTTCTGAAAACCCACCAAATTCCCCAAATTCATCATCATCATCATCCTCGGCTCCATTGTCTAGTGGTGGTGGGGATGAAGAGTACATTCGAATGATGTCTGGCTCCATTGCTCAACTGCTTTCAAATAATTAATTTACACCTGAAAAAAAAAAAAAAGAACAAGGTTGGTTTTTTTGTTTTTTTTTGGAGGGGACAGGTTACATATATTAAGGTCTTCCAAAATTCTCTCAAAGCTATTTCAAAACAATGCAAATTCACAGTGCTCTGTTTTGTATCTTTCAAATTATTTTTCTCTTAGTTGCGATTACTTTACACAGCTATAATAGCAAAAAAACCCAAAAAACAAAAAAAACAAAACCTCTCCTCTAGTATATGTTTCCAAAAACACTGGTATTACATTACTGAACTTGAGGTTTCCAAAAAAGTTGGAATAAACGCAAAAGTATATTTACAAAATACTCTCTCAGGGAACTTGCTTGTTCGCTTAAGTTCTCTTTCCAGTCTGTCGGGGATTCAGGGCCTGCCTTACGGATTTGTATGACTTCTTTATAAATAAGACATGAAAATTTTATCTCTACTAATTGCTACAATATCCTCACTTTGCTTTTCAATGTTTATTTCTGACCCAAGTTAATTTTCTTTTTAAATAGACTAAAAGAGCAGTTTTTTAAAGAGCAGTTTTAGGTTCACTGCAACACTGAGCAGAAGGTACAGTAAATTTCTATATATTCCACACCCCTACTCGTGCATAGCCTCCTCTATTATGAACATCCTATACCAGAGTGGTGTATTTGATACAACTGATGAACCTACACTGACATATACCACAACACTATCACCCAAGGTCCATAGTTTATATTAGGGTTTGCTCTTGGTGCTGTACACTCTTGGTTAGGACAAATGCATAAATATGAATCCACCATTAAAGTATCACACAGAGTAATTTCGATGCCCTAAAAATCCTCTGTTCCACCCATTCATCCTTCCTTTTCCCCTGCCCCTAGCAACCACTGATCTTTTTACTGTCTCCACAGTCTTGTATTTTCTGGGATATCATATAGTTGGAATCTTACAGTATGTCACATCATATGTAGCCTGTACATACTACATGACTGGTTCTTTCACTTACTAAGACGCATCTAAGCCTCCTCCATGTCTTTTCATGGTTGATAGCTCATTTCTTTTTAGTGCTGAATAACATTCCATTGCCTAGATGTAGCCCAGTTTATTTAAGTCAATTAAAAAAAAAAACTTTCAATACTGAAGTTGTTTCTGACTTAAAGGAATTTGCAAAAACAATCAAGTTCTCACATATATCCCACCCAATTTCCCACAATGATAGCAGGGTAAATGATGATAGTACATGACCAAACCAGAAAACTGACATCAGTACAACACTATCAACTCAGCTACAGACCTTATTTAGATTTCACCAGTTTTGTATACGTGGGTCTGTGAAATTTTATCATATGTGCAGATTACATTCAAATAACCATCACTGTAACTAGGTTAAGAACTGCTGCAAAATAGTGCAATAATATTCATCAATATAAAGTAACTCCCCTTCAGTTACCTCTCAATTACTCACACCCTCCCCGAAGCCCTAACTCGTGCCAGCTGCTGATCTATCCTCCATCATTATAATTTTGCTACTTCACAAGTATTACCTACATGGAATTAAAGAAGATGTAATTCTTTGAAGTTTTTTTTTTTTCCATTTGGCTTAATGCTCCTGAGATCCATGTTGTTGCATGTCAAGAGTTCATTCTTTTTTATGCCAAGTAGTCCTCCATTGTATAGCTGCACCACAGTCTGTTTCTCCATTCACTCAATGTAGGACATTTGGATTATTTCTAATCACAAATACAGCTGCTATGAATATTTATGTACATACTGTTATGTGAACACAAGTTTTTAATTTTCTAAGATAAATTCTCAAGAGTGCAAATGCTTGGTTACAGTAAGTATAAGTTTAACTTTATGAGAAACTGCCAAACTGTTTTCAAAAGTTTAATTTTTCAGGGGACAAACTGATCAACTTTTCATTAGTAATTTTCATTATTTTGCTTTCATATAAGCTTGAGATTTAATATTCCTTTTTTTCTTTTACTTTTAGTTGGTTTTCTTAAAATTTAAATTCAATTAGCCAACATACAGTGCATCATTAGTTTCTAATGTAGTGTTCAGTGATTCATCTGTTGCCGCAGTTAGTTTTTTTTTTTTTTTTAAAGATTTTATTTATTTATTTGACACAGAGAGAGGGATCACAAGTAGGCAGAGAGGCAGGCAGAGAGATAGGGGAAAGCAGGCTCCCTGCTGAGCAGAGAACCTGATGAAGGGCTCCATCCCAGGACCCTGAGATCATGACCTGGGCCATGACCTGTGCTGAAAGCAGAGGCTTAACCCATTGAGCCACCCAAGTGTCCCTGCAGTTAGTTTTTAATACATCTAGAATTTATTTTGGTATGTGATCTAAGGCAAAGGTCTAAGTAACTTTTTTTCTAAATAGCCAAGCAATTATCATAATCCCGTTTACTCAATAATCCTTCCTATACTCATTAGTTCATGATACCTTCTTGCTATAGACATTTAACTCTCAAATGGAAATCTCTATCTGGATTATCTTGTTCCTTTGTAATAAAAAGTCAATAAGGCCATAAGACATATTTACATTAAAAGCAAAGGCAGAATTAACAACAAAAGTCCTAGAATAAAACCAGCCCATAAATTGATACTTCCAATGAACTGAAGCCCAAGGAATATTCCCTGCAATTCACAGTTGCAAAATTAGATACATGAAGAAAGTATTTTACTGTAACAGTCAACCAGTTTTGTAAACTCAAAAAACAAAACCACCACTTTCTTCCAACTCTCAGAATAAAATTTTATAAGATTTTCTAGCTATAGGAAGAAGGTACCTTAGAAGCCATTTAATTTAATTAGATATGAAGACAATGAGGCCTATTAGTAAGCAACTTTCCCAAAGGTCACACAGTTGGTTAGTAGAGAATGGCTTCAGAATTTTGAGAAGGATCTTTGAGGTCAATGACTGGTCTGTCACTGAGAGTTATTTGAAAGAAATTGAACAAATCATAAGAAAAAGATTTCATTGTAATATATCTATTTTAAACTGCCCTCCTTACAAAATCAGCATCATAAAGAAGAAAATGATGGCTTTATGAAATACCTTCTTTTCTGCTGATTTAAAGAGAAAAGGAGGGGCGCCTGGGTGGCTCAGTGGTTAAGCCGCTGCCTTCGGCTCAGGTCATGATCTCAGGGTCCTGGGATCGAGTCCCGCATCGGGCTCTCTGCTCAGCAGGGAGCCTGCTTCCTCCTCTCTCTCTCTCTCTCTCTGCCTGCCTCTCTGCCTACTTGTGATTTCTCTCTGTCAAATAAATAAATAAAATCTTAAAAAAAAAAAAAGAGAAAAGGAAAATAACAGTAAGATACATGTAAGCCCTACTTTCTTCCATTGTCCAGAGTCCTGATAACCCCTTCCAATATTTAGGTATACAGGGTAATTTGACCTCTAACAGTTTCCTTGTGATTATGAAGTTCCTATTTTTAAAAATTCTCTAATTTTTTTTTTAAAGATTTTATTTATTTATTTGACAGAGAGAAATCACAAGTAGATGGAGAGGCAGGCAGAGAGAGAGAGGAAAGCAGGCTCTCTGCTGAGCAGAGAGCCCGATGCGGGACTCGATCCCAGGACTCTGAGATCATGACCTGAGCCGAAGGCAGCGGCTTAA
>NC_081563.1:58114955-58129984 GCF_022355385.1 Mustela nigripes
CTGCCTCTCCATCTACTTGTGATGGAGAGGCAGGCAGAGAGAGAGAGGAAAGCAGGCTCTCTGCTGAGCAGAGAGCCCGATGCGGGACTCGATCCCAGGACTCTGAGATCATGACCTGAGCCGAAGGCAGCGGCTTAACCCACTGAGCCACCCAGGCGCCCCCAAAATTCTCTAATTGTTAATGAATGTGTGGAGAAAAGGCCATTTGCACACACATATTGCTGGTGAGTGTGTAAATTGTTAGAAGGCTTCCAGAAGGCAATCTGGCTATACTATACAAATTGTTTTTTTTTGTTTGTTTGTTTTTTTCCTTAAAAGTAAAACAAAATGCTCCAAGGGATTGTTTAAGCAATCATGCTTTGTCCTTCCAGTAGGATACTATGTAGCCATTAATATCGTGATTCTTCTTCTTTTTTTTTTTTTTAGTTTAAAAGCATCCATAATGATGGCAACATGTCAAAAGGATACAAAAGCCAGCTTAAAGGAATTCTCAGTGGTAAAATCTGACAATTTGAGCATCAAAATAAAGATAATACTGGATTATAATCTACTGAATAAAAGAAACAAGTCTCAGTTCCTAGATATAAATATGTAAGATAACCGAAGCTTCAAAATACCTTCCCAAAACATAATTACAAAGGAAAAAAGTGTAACTTTACAGTGGTGAAGGGTGACACTTCATCAAATGATCAAAGTGAACATCATTAGTAACGGAAATACTGAAATCATGTATTTATCATCTGACAAGATGCAACAAGAACACCAGACCACTCCTGGAATAACTGCTGCCCCAAACACAGAACCTCAATCTATTCATGAGGAAACTTCAGACAAATTCATATTGAAAGACAGTCTACAAAACAACTGGCCCGTGATCTTCAAAAGTATCAATGTCATGAAAATTAAGGAAAATCTTAAGAACTCTTCCAAATTGAAGATGACTAAAGAGACATGACAAGTAAATTCAACACCTGATTTTCAACTGGCTTCCCTTTCTATACAGGTCATTATTGGGACAACTGTGAAACCTGAATAGAAGCCAAGAGCAATGTGTTGATGCTAATTTCTTGATTTTAAGGGTAGTATTGTGGTTATGCAAGAGAATGTCTTTGGTTGTCAGAAATGCACACTAACATACTTGGGCGAGGTGAAAATAGTAGACACACCCTTTGTCTAGCTCCCCTAATGGTGAATCGTATATAGTTCTAGTACAAGAGCAAACCTGGAAATTGACCATGTTGGCACAGTACTATTAACCAGACTACAGACCTTATTCAGTCTTCACCTTTATAAAACAAAACAAAAACTTGCATCCACTTGTGTCTGTGTGTAGTTCTGTTCAATTTTATCCTATGTACAGATTGGTGCAACTACCACAACTACCAAAATACAGAACTGCTCCCTCTCCTGCACCCCATCCTTGCACAACCACCGATCTGTCTTCCACCTCCATAGTTTTGTCATTTCAAAAGTGTTATGTAAATGAAATTATATAGTATGTAACCTCTTGAAGGTGACTTTTTTCACTAAGTATAATACCCTTACGGTCCATCCTGGTTATTGCATGTATCAGTAGTTAATTATTTTTATTGCTAAGTAGTATTCTGTGGTACAGAATACTCATCAACTGAATGACATATGGGTTATTTCCGATATTATAAATAGTACATAAGCTACATTAATAATATATGTATCAGTAACGTATTTAAATAGTACACATATTAAAGACGATGACAACATTTATATACAGGTTTTTGTGTTAACCTAAGTTCTTATTTTCTGGACAAGTGTGATTACTGGGTTCTATGGTAAGTGCATGTTTAGTTTTGTAAATGCCTATTTTTCAGAGTGCTGTACCATTTTACCTTCCATAATACTCATAATACTTTACTTTTTTTAAAAAGACTTTATGTATTTGTCAGAGAGCGTGAGCACACAAGCAGGGAGAGCAGCAGGCTTCCCACTGAGCAAGGAGCCTGATGGGGGATGTGGGACTTGATCCCAGGACATGAGCTGAAGGCAGACCCTTAACTGAGCCACCCAGGTGCCCCCATAATACTTTACTTTTTAAAGAACCACCTGTGATGTTTCTTATTAGTACAATCTGTTCATGGTTAACCTACTACTTTTCTTAAAACTTTTCATTATTTGAAAAATTAAGTATTTTACTTAGCTTAAGCTTATTTCAAATTCGGATGTTAAGGAAATACCAAGATCTGAATCAGAAACTTTGTAATCAAACCAACAACACAGAAAATACTACTTCTTGTCACATCTTGAAAAAGTACTCTGTTTCTCCTTCTAGATGCAACAGGATCTGTCAGCCTCCCAGACTATGAACATTTCCTCCTTTTTCAAAACGGTGTCACCTACCAATGGGAAGAACTTGGGCTACACATTCCCCTTCGGCAGGTCTTGGCTTTGGTCCAATTCACCCTTCAAAAATCTAAGAGAATGCTATTCTCAAGTTTCAGTTAAGAATGCCAACCAGCCAGAGGGGAGGAGGCTTGAAACTTTCCAATGCAGTAAAATTTGTTAGTTGAAGCATTATGTGTTAATTGAAGTAGCAGTATGATTAATTAGCATATTAAGTCTGACTTAAAAGACAAATTCTTCTTTTTTAAACACAGAAAATATGGACTTTAAATGGCTATTCCTTAACTGGAAAAAGAGCTAGATGAGCTACTTTAATACTGTGCCTGGCACACAGCAACCTTAATAAATATTTCTTCATCCCTCTTAATGGACTACTTACTTCACACCACAAGTTGTTTTCTAATTTTATAATCTTAACAAACACATGCACATGAGTATGTGTGTGTAGGAAGCTGTGTTCAACTTCCCATTTTTATGCCTGCTTATTCCAAGACCTCTTAAACAAGTAATTGTTTAAACAAGTAATGGGGGGATCTAGGAAAGATTCAAGCTATAGGATACACAAAAAGTAGACACGGGGCTTTCAAGCTTGCATAATAAATGGGGTATCCTGAAGTTAGTTAGAGCATGCAGATAGAGAATCTGGCAGACCTTCTACACTTTGGAGATCTGTCCATCAGAAATCACATCGTTAATACAGAGCCTAGGGGACAACATAAGTGAGAAACAGTGAATAAAAATGCAAATCAAAGATGATCTTCAGGGTTACAAACCATGAAAACCAAAGGATCTTTGGTTTGGTAATTCTTATAGGAGTCCAATACAGAGGGGCCGGGGGAATAATCCACAATCCTAGTAGCAATCAGCAGTGGAACCCTGAGTCCTGTGCCAGATTAGCAGCCAGGGTAACAAGGCATACAATGGGTGAAAGTGATTCAATATTAATCTCTCATAAGAAAAAAAGTTGCACCTGCTCAAGGAGTTCTAGACTCAGGTCTGAAATCGTATGGAAAAGAAGAGGTGGTAGGTCTGTAGGTTGAAAACCCTGGGGTCAAGTGGAAAGGGAGGCTTGGTAACACAGAGGAATGAAAGGAGGAATGGGGCTAACTATCTTCTAAAACTACCTGGCAATTTAAAAATAGTTTCCCAAAAGGAACAAAGTTGGAGCACTTAAGTTACCAGATATCAAGACCTGGTTTAAAGCTACGTGTCATGTGATAACAAAGATGCCACTGCAGTGTGGAGGGGGAAAGGACAAGCCTTTTTTTTTTTTTTTTTTTAACAAATTGTGCTGGATCAAGTGAAAACCTACACAAGGGAAACAAATCTTTGATTCTACATAATAACTCACAGAAAAATCAGCTCCAGACAGACTGTAGGCCTAAATGTGAAAGATGTGAAAACAATCAATGTTCTAGAAGAGAAGTTGAGATTATTTTCATGACCTTAGAGAAGGCAAGCTGTTTTAAATAGGGCATAGAAAGCAATAATCACAAAAGAGAAAAATGATACACTGGACTTCATTAAGATTTAAAACTTCTGTTCACCTAAAAACAACATTAAGAGGGGCATCTGGTTGGTTCAGTGGATTAAGCCTCTGCCTTCAGCTCAGGTCATGATCTCAGGGTCCTGGGATTGCCTCCAGCATTGGGCTCTCTGCTCAGCAGGGAGCCAGCTTCCCTATCTCTCTCTGTCTACTTGTGATCTCCCTCTCTGTCAAAAAAATAAATAAAATCTTAAAAAAAAAAAAAAAGAAGAACATTAAGAGAGTGAAAAGGCAAGCCACTGCCTGGGAGAAGGTATCTATGGTATACATAACTGTCAAAGAACTCACAGTCAGAATATATACAGAATTCGTACAAATCAATGTGAGACAACCCAACAGAAAAATTGCCAAATATTAAAACAGGTAAGTCACAGAAGAGATTATCCAAACAGCCAGTGAGCAAATGAAAAGTCATCAGGGAAATGTACACTAAAACCACAGTAAGACACTACTATACACCCACAAGAACAGCTAAACTTAAAACAATTTTAATCATAGCTACCAATGGCAATAATATGAACTGGTATTCTCATATTTTAATGGCTGGAGTGTAAACTGGTATACCCATTTGGAAATCTGGCAGTATTTACTAACACTGTATTAGGTATGTACTTTACAAAAGTGAGTACATATAGGCACTGAAGGCATGTACAAGCCTGTTCATGACTTTATTCTTAGCTAAAAATAACTCAAGTGTCCATCAGCAGAATGGTTAAAATGAATCATGGCATATATATATATACACACACACACACACACAATGGCTTACATTATGGACTATTATTACATTTAAAAACATGGATGGGGATGACTGGGTGGCTCAGCTGGTTGGGCCACTGCCTTCAGCTCAGGTCATGAGCCCAGAGGTCCTGGGATCGAGTTCTGCATCAGGCTCCTTGTTCAGCGGGGAGCCTGCTTCTTCTCTCTCTGCCTCTGCCTGCCGCTATGCCTGCTTCTGTTCTCCACCCCCCTCTCTGACAAATAAATAAATAAATAAAATCTTAAAAAAAAAAAGACATGGATGACTGGGGCGCCTGGGTGGCGCAGTGGGTTAAGACTTTGCCTTCGGCTCAGTTCATGGTCTCAGGGTCCTGGGATTGAGCCCCGCATTGGGCTTTCTGTTCAGCGGGGAGCCTGCTTCTCTCTCTCTCTCTCTCTGCCTACTTGTGATCTCTGTCAAGTGAATAAATAAATGAATCTTTTAAAAAAAATCGATAACTATTACAGACATGATGTATCAAAGAAACCAGATATATACATACATAAAATATATATTGTGTGATTCCATTTCTGGGCATGGCAAAACTAAACTATGGTGATAATTCAGAATAGGGGTACCTATAGCAAGTACAATATTGACTGGAAGGGGGTATAAAAGAACCTGGTGCGAGCTAATAATGTTGTTATCTCTTGATCCTAGTACTAGTCACAGGCACATATATTTGTAAAAATTCATCCCATTATACATTTAAGACTCATACACTTTGCTGTATGTATGCTACAATAAGAAACAAAAAGTGTTTCTCAGAAAATCAATATACTTAGATTAACAATAATTATATTACAAGTGAATGCACATGGGACCATAGTAATAAGCATACCATGCTACTAAAAAGAAGTTTTGCTTATTTATACTTTGCCTACCTCTGAGATTTAAGGTGATATATGTATGTCTCAAAAGGTAGCATGGTGGGGTGCCTAGGTGGCTCAGTGGGTTAAAGCCTCTGCCTTCGGCTCAGGTCATGATCCCAGGGTCCTGGGATTGAGCCCCACATTGGGCTCTCTGCTCAGCGGGGAGCCTGCCCCACCCCCCCCGCCTGCCTCTCTGCCTGTCAAATAAATAAAATCTTAAAAAAAAAAAAAGGTAGCATGGTATAGGAGAAAGATCTTGGACTTGGAGACAGATAGATACTAGGTTCAGATTCTAGTTTCCTCATTTACTAATTGTGTGAGTTTGCCTTCCTTGATCTATAAAGAAGGGCTAACAGCTTCTCCCTTCAAATGCTGTTGTGAGGATTACAGATAACAGACCTTCAGTACCTGGCACATTCTGTACCTCAGCAAATTATCAACTATCATTACATTTTAACTTACACCAAGTTTGTGGTTCAAACCATAATCTACCCTTAACAAAAATCTAAGCCAATGTTTGCTTAGTTGCCAAAAACATTCACATGACTCTGCATATACTTTAAAGGTCAATGAAAGAATAAGTCACTTAAGAAAAATATTACTAACCACACTAAAGATACAGGACATTGCCTATATTGCCAATTTCTAGAACCCATCCCTGGAAAATATGAAACAATGCTCAAGGTTGAAGGACTGAAACCACAGCCTCTGAACCACTGGTAGTTCAGAGACTAGTAGCAGTCTATTAAAGGAATCAAGGTTTTGATGAGGAACAGGAGAATACCACCCCGAAGTCCTCACTAGTAACTGAAGTAAACTGGCTGTAGCTACTATCCATTTAGAGAAAAGACCACAAGAATAAAGGCTTCTAAGAAGGTACCTGGTTGGGATGGAAAGGATTCCTTATATGCTTCTGAGATAGAGTTCATCCTTGACCACCCCTTTATCCTCCATCATTCACATAGAGTATTAACGATCTTAAGGGTCTTTGGACTCACATTTGGTGGCAGAGGTAAGATCTGAGAGCCCCTTTAGGAATTTCCCAGATTCAAACACTGAGAGAACCTTCCAGACAAGCTAAAAACTCACCAGGAAAGAAACTCCCATGTTTTACAGGGCACCAGCCAAGCTGCATCAATATGTACATCAACTTTCAAGGCCAGATAAGCACACCCAGATTATACCATCCGCAGCTTTATTGAGGACCTTACACTCCAAACTTAGTTTTACTGGACTGGAATGCGGGTGGGGGTAATGGAGAACACATATAAGCAGGAGGATGGTGGTAAGAAAAAAGAAAAGACAGACATGTCTGAAGTTGTGCTACAAGCTTTAAGTAGTACAAACTACACCACCAAGGTTTAGTTAACAGATCACACACACAAAAAAACTGTTATCTTCTTACCATGATGTCTAAAGTTTTTAATGAGTCACTTGTCAATTCATTTGGTTGAGTGATGGGGAAAAAAATGTGTATTTTCTTTAGAAAAATGAACGAAAACGTTACATAAGCAATTAACAACATTGATTTGCATTACAATTGTTGCCTGCTATTCCAGTAGTCCAAATTATTCAAATCTTTACTATAATATCCTCATAGGAGTTTTAAGATAACTATCAAAATATACTGTCAATGAACCTGCCCAGCCTACATTCTGCTTAAGAGTCATCTCATTAGCTTGTCTCAGAAACAGCCCTTCTTTTGAGTGATACAAAGAAACGAATCTTAGTTAACTTTCTGGCTTTTGATATATCTAGAGATGACTGGACCATGAGTGATGTCACAGAAGTTTTCATGCTTCTAAAACTGAAAATCTACAAGAATAATCATCTTTATACTTCCTTTTTGAGTGATTTGTCCTCAGCATATTATATTAGCTCTACGGTCGTTAACAAAACAAGGAAAGCCCCTAAAAAGAGATGCTTTTTAGGTAAGAATTTAGAAATGTTTTGTTATTTTTTTGTAGGACTCCATTTAACATAAGCTGCAAACTTAAGGCTATTTAATCAAATTTCCACTAATTCTGAAGCTGAGTATTTTTTTTTTTTTTTAAAGATTTTATTTATTTATCAGAGAGAGAGAGGGGGAGAGAGTGAGCACAGGCAGACAGAATGGCAGGCAGAGGCAGAGAGAGAAGCAGGCTCCCTGCTGAGCAAGGAGCCCGATGTGGGACTCGATCCCAGGACGCTGGGATCATGACCTGAGCCGAAGGCAGCTGCTTAACCAACTGAGCCACCCAGGCGTCCCAAGAAGCTGAGTATTTTTAAGAGACCTTGTAATTCCTTATAAACTTGCCAATTTAAAAACAAAAATCCAAGACATCATAGACATCAACTGCCTACATGCAGTGTTGTTTAAAATATTTGTTGAGGGGTGTCTGGGTGACTCAGTTGGTTAAGCGTCTGCCTTCAGCTTAAGTCAGGATCCCAGGGTCCAGGGATTGAGCCCCTTGTGGGGCGGACTACCTGCTTAGCCAGGAGTCTGCTTCTCCCTCACCCTCTGCCTCTCCACCTTGCTTGTGCTTTCTCTCTCTCACTCTCTCTCTCAAAAAAATAAATAAAATCTAAATAAATAAATAAAGCATTCATTCAACAAACAGTATATTCCAAGTGCTTTCATTTTCTGCTTACACCAGTATCAAGTTAACATTTATTCAACGCTATGTGTTGAAACTATGTGAAAAGCATTCATGAATTATTTCACTTAGTCCTCATATTATGTGATGAGATAGGATTATCTTCATTTTACAAATAAAAGCTCAAAAGGCTAAATAATCCCTCATGGTAGTGTAATTACTAAGCGGTGAATCAGTCACAAGCTAATAAATAATTGAAAAATGTCTTACTGCAGAAATAATTGAGAGCAAATACTGGAATTACAAGAATCATCCCTTAAAGGTTTCTGAGTTGTTCAGAAAAAAGTTTCTGAAACTTCCACAATAATTTGGAAGGAGAAAAAAGATGCTTACAACCTAATAACCAACAAAAAATGCCAAGAGGTGAGTGTTTTCTTTTAGTATTAATGTACACAGTAGTAAAAACGTGGTGAAGAATGAAACAAGCAGCAAAATATCTTTATAACTAAGCTGATTACCCTCAAAAGGCTGGACTGCCAAAAATGACAACCAAATTTTGTCTTCCTGATTTTGATGTCAATAAGGATGATTCACAAAAGTACAAATATCATATGTACAATGTAAATGAGGACATAAGCAGCAACTCACATTCACTCTTCAATGAATGTTGCTAAAAAGCAATGAGTTACTATTTTACAAAGGCAGTTCTCAAAAATTCCTAAGAAAGAGCTTTCCTTTTACTGTATATTTAACTTTTTACATAAATCCATAAGGCTTTTTATTTGTGTTTGTATGGTTCCACAGTAAAAATTAAACAAGATAAATAAAAACATCTGAAACTGTTTCACCTTTAATTCATTATATCAACTGACCATATTTGAGAGATTACTATTATTCCCCAAAAGGTACTTCAACTTGAAAATGAATAAATGATATTGGATAACTGCTGGCAACAAAGATAACGAAACAGAAGCAGCAGTGAGGATAGATGCATTAGCGCTGGTAAACACTTTTTTCCCCAGTACTCTGTGCTCTTACTACAGTTACAGAATAAACTAGCCACTCTAATTTTCCCTCTAATAACCCCGAACCTTTTCAACAATGAAAACAGAATCTAAAAGCAGGAACTACTTCAGTTTCATGTCCTTTCACTAAAATCTTGCTTACATCTACAATATTGTCTACAGATAACCCCTGGACCTTCTGTTCTCTGAACTGCTTGCTCAGAGGACCCTTTGAATTTCTCCATTACTACTGATGCTTTCTCATCAAGCTTGTGAAGGTTCAAGAGTCTTCCAATCTCAAAACAAATCAGAGCAAAACAAAACCAACTCCTCCCTTCTGTGTCCTTCTACCTCCCCTCCTCCTTACCATATCAAGCTTCTTTTTGCTATCTCTACTTCCTAACCTCCCACTCACTCCCTCAACCCAGCACAATCTGGCTTCTGTCCTACCACTCAACTGAAACTGCTCTTGCAAGAGGTACTTTACTTGAGCTCAAAAGACTGGAAATGTTGTGCAGGAATAGGCAGGCCTCTGTTGTCAGCCACTGCATCCTCAGGGCCTGGTGCATGGGAGGAACTGAACATATGATTATTGTTCTTGCTGGGACATTTACTCCAATGACCACTTGTCTCCTCCTCCACCTCACACTGGGTTTCTAAACCCTAGCTCTGGTGCTCCACCAAGTTAGGAAACACCAAAGTTCAGTTAAGGTAGTAAGTGTGATCTGAGAGAGGCTGGTCTGAAATGTAACACATGTAAAAGAGAGCAAACCCAATCATTTGTGCTGCACCTGTTTGAAAAAAGAGAATGTTGAGAGGGGTAGTACTTATATGCAAGCTAGGAGGAAAAAAAAAATCTGCTGAAGGACAAATTTTTGTTCATGAGTTTTGAATAGACCAACTAGTATGACTCTCTGATTTGAGGCAGTTTCACACCCTAAGTGGAGGTGTCAGCTGGTGTCTCTGGAGCGTGATGAGACTCTGGATGGCCCAACTAATTTCCCCTGCTCTCGTTCTCTGCTCCCAGCAACTTTAATGCTCCATGTAAAATTTCCCACAGATTTGCAATCAGCTGGCATGAATAGCTGACATGTTTTGAAAGAATTTCTTGCTGTAAAGCTTTAGATTTAAATTCTGGCCAAGACTGATGAGTTTAAACCTCAAGATCCCATGGTATTCTGAAAAAAATAAAACCCCAAAACACAAAACCTACTTTGTGGACTTTCAAAACAGAACCCCCCCCCCTCTAGTCTGTAACTAAAATACATACATGCTGGCAGGTCTCTGGCAGCTGCCCTTCCTGATAGTGCTACTCTCTACTAAATGCCTACTATGAGAGCAGCTCACCTTTTAGAGAAAAAGCCATCTAGTATAGTTCTAAAATTGCAACCAAATGCAGTTAAAATTCAATTATCTAAGCTAATGAGAAAGGGTGCTATGTCCTACATAACCTATAACTCACAAATTTGGCTTTAAAATATGACCTATGTAACAGCAGATTTACCTCACAAATTGTCTTTGCTAAGTGCTAGTTACTTTAATTTGTTCCCTGACCACCCATCAATTGAGAAAAAGATAACCTAGAAACATGTGAGAAGGAAACCAGATGATGAACCAGACTTAAAAAGAGCCATAAGACATCCACAAATAGCAACAAATAATGACATTTTTGGGGTGAGTTATTATAAAACTTAAGTTTTGTATATGTGAAAAATCAAATATAAACACACTCCAAAACAGTGCTCAGGAGTGTATGTGTGTGTGATATACACAGGTAATGCCACAAGTAGGGTCCCCTATACTGATAACCTTCATGGAAACTATGGAAGGAATTCTCTTAGCAAACAAATTCTAGGTGGTTGACCTTTCAATAGTGTTGTTTCTTGGTTTAAAGTTTTACTTTCTCCTGAGAGGCAGAAAGGCTAAAGGGTAAAAAGAATTTCACCAAACAGTACTTACCCTTATTCTCTGGGTACTCTTGATAGTTCTATACCATTTTTTCTTAAAAGCTGGTCAGGATCACCTAAACTGATTTTATAAACTTAAATTTATAAACCAGGAATAGGTCATAACGCAAAGTAAAAAAAAAAAAAAAAGACAAAAAGCACACTGAAGAATTTAACAAAAATGACCAAAACTCACAGTCAATTTCCTCTAACTACTATTAGTACCACTAAGGTTAGGGTCCCTCTATATAGATGCTATGAACAATGTCAAGTAATCAAAAAAAAAAAAAACACCTGGAAATTTGTCCGTATTTTTTACCTTTAAACTATTTAAGCAGCAGGATTTAAGCGGACTTAAAACTTCTGCAGTATTTCTATTATATTTTCTAAAACATCTTTTCTCTTACGATCAGTTTTATAGGAAGCTCATTTTATAGTCTTGCAGGCATTGCTTAAAGTTTGCTACAAGAAAAAAACCCTCAAAATTATCTCTGTGCAAAATCTTAGCACAGAATTTGTGTTAATAATGTATGTCTATCATAACAAGAACTGTTTGCACGCACCAATTTTGTTCAAGATTTAATCCCCCTCACAATAATACCATCATTCTCTTTCCTTCTGATCCACTTCCTCTAAATCCAATTACTGCTTCCAGCATGTAAGAGGAGGGAACAGAGCTTCTTTCAAAACAAAGAACCCCTCCTTCATCTGGTGCTTACAATGACAAAAGGCATTCTTAAATTACATTATTTGAATGAACTAAGTAATTTGATAAAATGAAAGCATTCATTTTCTCTTCACAGAATTTTACACATAGTAATAAAAAATACTATTTGTTTTCAAAATTCATACTATCCCCAAACTAGGAAGCAAGCCACTTTAAGAATAAAATTAAAGACACTATTGGTGGGAGTAAATGTTGGTTCATACTCCAGGCAATTCTGCAATATACCAAAAATTTTAATGCATATTTTTTGGACTAAACAATTTCATCCACAAAAATGTATCCTATAGAAGCATTCACAGAAGTAAAGATCATTCCCCCAAAATGTTAACTCCTACATATTTTAAAAAGCAACTGAAAATAACAAATATTTACCAATAAGGAATAGGGTAAATAAAAAAATATAGACTATATTACTAATTGGGAAATGTTTCTATAATATATTTTTAATTGAACAAAATATTTCTGAAAGGCATTATTCTCTCTTGATTCTCCTCTTACTTACCACAGCCTTCTCCTCCTTCAATGGATCTGCTTCTTTTGCTTGCCTCTCAAATTTCAGTGTCTCCCAGGCCTCGGCCTCCCCATATTCTCATCCTGGACAGATCTCATCCACCTTTTGTTTTTATAGGTTCATAATACCGAAAGCCCTATCTCTCTACAGGCTGCCCAACCTCCAGATGTGTCTACTCAAATGCCTTTCTGAGTATCTCTACCTGGATGTCCCAAAGATAGCTCATATTCTCCAATTCCAAAACTGAAGTCAACCTCTACTCAAAGAACAGAAACCACTTCTTCCTACACTACATTCTGAATTCTAAGTCCAGAAATCTGTTATTCCTGACCACTCCCATGAATTTAATCGACCACAAATTAAATCTTCTATATTGCTTACTATATTTGTTTTAATATCCCTTGACCAATAGCTCCTTTAAGGGCCTTATTATTTTTGGCCAGGATTACGACAGTCTACTTGAAACTCTTATCTTATCCAACATGGCTAAGATACTCTCTCTTTGCTTCAGTCAGACAAAAGTACCCCCTGTTCCTCCACTGGTACTGTTACCTCTAGGTTGTTACATGTCATTTTTTCTAACTTCCTGTCCTTACCTGTTTGGAGAACCCATTTACTATACCTTCAAACCTTATTCAGTCATGAAGTTTTCTGTGAAATGAGATCACCAATACTTATCAAGGTGTTATGTCATAGGTACTATGCTTGGTGCTAATCATACACTATCCAATTTAATCTCAACCACCCATTGTTATAGAGGGATAAAACAGACTCAGAGAGGTCAAATAATCTGCTCAAGGTCCCATAAAGACTAAGTATGGAAAGTAGGGCTCTAACACTACAGCCGGTATTCTTTTCACTATGTCAGGTTGCCTTTCTGAATTAATTAATCCTTCTTTATATCTACATCTTTTATTACATCTGACAAAGTAAATCAAATTTGTTTCTATGTTTTTCTCTTCCAATAGCCTATAAACCCACACTACTCAATCTTAGCTCTGTATTGTTTTCCTTTTTTAATAGAACAGGTGGACCTAAAGATCGGTATTTTTCAAAAAGTTTGAAAGATGGTGCTGATTGTCAGCAAAAATTGAGAGCCACTGAGTTATATTTCCAGACGATAAGACTATCACCAGGGGCACCTGGGTGGCTCAGTGGGTTAAAGCCTCTACCTTCAGCTCAGGTCATGATCTCAGGGTCCTGGAATCGAGCCCCACATTGGGCTCCCTGCTCACTGGGGAGCCTGCTTTCCTTCCTCTCTCTTTGCCTGCTTTTCTGCCTACTTGTGATCTCTGTCAAATAAATAAATAAAATCTTAAAAAAAAAAAAAAAAAAGACTATCACCGGACTTTTTACCTTGGGGATGACATAAATGTCTATAAACTTCACTGCTGAACTCACTGATACAGGTAAATCAATGAAACTGTAATTTTTCTTATAAAAAGTTTTCCTCTACTTAAAATGATTTAAATGTATAAATGTTTCTTAAAGTTCTGTCATACACATTTATCTGAGACCATCACAAAGAAATTTCACACTCAAGATTTAAAAGAGTTCACAATACAAAATTTTTGATATTTTTCTTAAATGAAACTTGGAAAATTTCCTTAAAGGATCAAATTTAAATTACTGTAATAATCCTTGAAACAGATGCAATTATGTATATAATTTAAATGTTATAGAACCCTTGGAAAAAATAACGTTTAAAAAAATTAATCTGTTTCACTTGCAGCTGAATATCATGAAATGAATGTGAACAGCAACAAAAGAAACTTTTCTCTACTTCCAGAAACCAAGATCACTGGTAGTCTGATTAAAATCTATACTTTTTATTTAGGTGCAACACTTGCACTGTTTCAGGAAAACTTCTGAAACCTAATGTGATGGAAAGCTGTCATCTGCTGGCTCATTATGATATAGCGGAATGTATCTGCAATATGAAAGGAGTAAGAAAAAATGATGACTTGACTATAGGTAAAAAGTAATGAATATTCTTTTTTTTTTTTTTTTTAAAGTAATGAGTATTCAAACATTCCAGTTTGGGCTTCAGGAAAGAAAATTTGGATGTGATACCTGAAACTCTTGATATTTCTTCTTTTTTTAAGGAACAAAGATGCTATTAAAACTATCCAGTACAAAGAGTTAATTTATCTCTTAATGTAAGGTCATCACTTTTTATAAATTGCTACTAAAAACAAAAGCCATAAGAAAAGAAATTAATGCCTCAGATTTTGAGTGTCATTGTAGCAGAAATATTTTACCTGAAAATACTCCAGGTCAACATTTCTACATCCAAATAATAAACAATTAAGATGAGAGATGATTAACCACAGCAAAATAGAAAATACTACAAAACATAAGCAATGACTAAAAAGAAAACAACAAAAACACCCACCTTGGAGGGTATGTGAAGCAGAAACATTATTCACTTTATCTCTTTAAGTAACCGTGGTCTCATTAAGATATATGCAAATATCAAAGATCCTATTCCGAGAAGTCTCGCTTTGAAAAGTATCATTTAAAGTTAACATTTAGGGGCATGTGAGTGGCTCAGTAAGTTGAGCATCTACCTTTGATTCAGGTCATGATTGGGATAAGTCCCATGTTGGGCTCTCTGCTCCGCGGGGAACCTGCATCACCCAATCCCTCTGCCTATTGCTCTGCCTACTTGTGCTCTCTCTGTCAAAAAAAAAAAAAAAAAAAAAAAAAAA
>NC_081563.1:58130084-58185075 GCF_022355385.1 Mustela nigripes
AAAAAAAAAAAAAAAAAAAAAAAAAAAAAAGGAAAAGAAAAAGAAAAGCCAAAACAAACAAACAAAAAAAACAGCCCAAAAACTTAAAGTTAACATTTAAAGACTAGGATGTGAATTAAGAATCATATCCTCTATTACCTAAACAAAGAATTGTTAAATTTAACATAAAAATTCAATGTTAGCAATGCAGAATTTTTACATTTGTTGTTAAATGTTAGGTTTTTTTTTTTTAATTTTATTTATTTATTTGAAAGAGATCACAAGTAGGCAGAGGCAGGCAGAGAGAGAGAGGGGGAAGCAGGCTCCCTGCTGAGCAGAGAGCCCGATGGGGCTTGTTCCCAGAACCCTGAGATCATGACCTGAGCTGAAGGCACAGGCCTTAACCCACTGAGCCACCCAGCTGCCCCTCTGTTAGGTATTTTATCTTTTTTTTTTTTTTTTGCTGCTCATGTGAAATGGGGTCTCCACTTCCATCTTATTTTCTAACTGCTGAGTACTATTTATAAAATTGAAAGTTCCTGTTACTTGTAAAATTTACCATCACAACATAAGCAAACTGGAATAATCTGACCATTTCCTTTCCAATTCTTATGTCTCTCTTTTTCTTTATTGTGTTGGCTAATGCCTCCAATACCAAATCTAATGGTAGTGGTGATAGCAGGCATTAGTATTCCCCCTAAATTAAGATACTGATTTTTTGATTTGAGGCATATACATTTAAAAAAATTAAAAATGAGTTTCAAAATTTATGGAGTTAATAGTATTTATGGAATTACATAATTTTTCCTTAGGTCTATCTGTTAAAGTAACCAAAAACCCAATACTTCTTAATTGTTTTCAATGTGTTCATAAGGGAAGTCCAGTTTGTTTTCCGCTGCAGGAAAAAGGTATGTTTCCAAATAATCAGATAAACTTGTGTTAGATTATTTGCTCGGTTACACACATGTCAAACAAAAACATTTAAGTTACTCGATCCAATTTACTCCTTACTTTCACTTTTACAAACAGGTCTCAAAACAAACTTAAGATTTTCTTAAGTATGAACATAGTCAAATTAATAGGGTAAGTTCTTCCAGGTTTCATCCAGGCTCTTTTCTTACTCAACTTCCCCCACAATCTCATCCATCTAGGCTTTAATTATCACATTCTAGAACTTGCAGATTGATCACTATAGCCCAACTCTCAAACCTGAGCTTCAGACCTCCCAGGGCTACTCTCTACTAGTTCTCTCCAACTGAATTCCTCAACTCAAACTGAGTTTAACAGTAACAGAACTTAAGTCAGAAACATGAGAGCCACCCCTGACAAAGCTCCTCACCTTCACTTATCTTCTAAAGAATTATTTTTATCTCATAAATCTTTCAATTCTAGAATATCTGTACCTTCTTTCACCTCCTATGACTTGTTCTGGTCTAAGATGCCATTATCATTTTAGCAGCCTCTTCCTGACTGGTATTCAATCATATGCAACCCGAGTAATCTTCTAAAAAGCCAATCTGATCACACTGATTCCCTGCTTGTGATAAAGATTTAAAAAAATCTTTAATAAAGTCTATATAAGCCATTCCTATCTCACCAGTCACCTCCTCTTCCCTTTCCCCGTTTTTTTCCAATGCTCTAAACTAGGCCCTCTTTCATTTATTGAAAGGCAAACATTGTTTTGTGCCCCAGGGCCTTTGCACCTATAGTCCCACTGCCTGAAACACTCCCATACATCCTTCAATTCTTAGATGAGGGAACAAATTTTCACATAAATTTTCCAACACCCTCTCCCAAGTCCTATATTTCTTTCAGAACATAAGAACTGCAGCAAGTTATAGTCTGTAATCAAACACTTATAATTTGAAAGTTTACTGTGCAAATTGTGTATCCTATGAAACACATACGGACAACTTGAAATACAAAAGTGATTTTCAAAAAACCTTTTTATTGCTTTCCAGAGTAGTGAATTAATCTCGTATTTCTATTCCATATATAAAAATAAGTCAGTGTCATGCTCCAGAGCAGCATGTTCCAGTCCAACTGAAATACGACATGACCCATGTATACGATTTTAACTCTTCCAACAGTCAATTAAAAAAGCAGATAAAATTATATTTTGCTTAATCCAAAGCATCTGAAATATTATTTTAATATATAATCAACCTAAAATAGATATCTTAACATTAATTTTTGAATTCTGGTGTGTTTTTTAACTTAGAGCACATCTACTTTGGACTGGCTTTATTAAAAAGTGTGACATGTGGCTAGTGGTTATTATACTGCACAACATATCTCCAGAAGATAATATTGTATTTCTTGTACTTAAATAGCTTACTAACATAATCAGAGTTATTTTAAAAAGAACATGGCATTAAGCAATTTTAACTTCATATCAAATAAGGACACATCTCCTGTTTAAACCATTCAAAAATGTTTATATTATGCAAATATTCCAAACTCCTGAAAAGCCTAAATCCAAAATAAAAATTCAGGTAAACAGTTTAAAAAGTGCATTTTTACTGATAACCTGAGGAAATTAAAGGAAGATTGGTACTCTCAAACACTGCTTGTAGGTAAATTATTTTATTACAATCTCTTGGAAAGCAACTGGTTTCCCCTTTGATTTAGTAACTCCACTTCTAAGACTTAGTCCTATGGAAATAACCAAAAACAAAGTCAAAGATCACAAACTTTTTCACCAAGATACAATATTATTCATGTATACACGTGTATGACACTCATACCCACAGGGGGAAAAACTGAATGCAATCCAAAATGTTAAGTTATCTCTTTGTAGTGTATTACTAATATTCCTTTTAACATGTATTATTCCTTTCAATAAATATTTATTGAGTGTTACTCTGTGCCAGGCATTAAAACAGATGGGTCCCTGTCATTAAGGGCATACCTATGTTCTTTAGATACTTTTCCAAATTTTTCAAATGTCTATAGTAAACATATTATCCTTTTGTAACTTTAATAACCAGAAAAATATAATATGGAGTGGATGCTGATTTGGGAAAATCAACTGTAAAGGGACATCCACCTGGGGAAAAACTTGAATATAGCCTTGAATATTAGTTTAGATGAAAGTTTTCTGAAATGGTAAGGGAAATTTAGTTGATTAAAACAAAACAACCTACAAAATAGTCTGTACGGAAAGACTGCAGTTTGTTAAAAGGGCAATACACACACACACACACACACACATAAATAATGTGGGGAAAGATACATGCTAAACTGTTAACAAGGCCATTTTTTGAATAGTAGGAATGTGATTTTTTCTTCTTTTTTTTTTTTTGCTTGCAAATTTTCTACAATGCCCTTGTAATTAAAGACTTTCAAAAATTAAAATATGTATGAGTGCTGTGAAGTGTGTAAACCTGGCGATTCACAGACCTGTACCCCTGGGGCTAAAAATACATTATATGTTTATTAAAAAAATTAAAAAATATTCAAAAATATATACACCCACTATTTCTGAGGATCTACTACATACAAAACTGCTAGGTTCCATAAGAGGTAGAAATGAATAAAAGGAGTCACAATCTTAAAGAAAACTGCAACTAGTTAGAAGAAACAACATAAGAGAAAAATAAAAGTAATTAACACAAGCCAGAATTTAAACATCAAATGAAGGAAAATATAGTTACAAAGATTCTAAGAAAAAGATCTTACTTGATTGGGAAGAGGAGGAATGGTGAAAATGATAAAAAGTTTTGTGGAGACAGAATTTGAAATTAAAAGGATTTTAACTGATAGAGATAATGGCAGGCACTAAAAATAAAGTATGGGGCAAGTGTCAAAGAAGAGTAAGTCACTTAATAGTTTGGTTAGAATGTAGGATATATAAAGGAAGTAGGCAGTATGCTGGAAAAGCTGACTGTGAAGGTCTTGAATTTTCAGAAGAGAGTATCTCTGTAAATTTTTTGAATTTAGCAATGAGGAAATTACCAGAGGTTCCAATTCAAGAAACTGTCCATATCACTGTAACCACCTCCTAATAGAATCCTCCTGCTTCCACTCCTGCACTCCCATAGTCTATTTTTTGTACAGCAGCCAGACAGATCCTTTTTTTTTCCCCCTAGCCAGATCCTTTTATAACATAGATTATGTCACATCTCTACTCAAAAGCCCTGCAATGGCCTCCCATTTCACACAGTAAAAAGCCAAAGTCATTACAATTTCTACAAAGCCCTGCAACACTGCCCTCTTACCCTCTAACTCTGTGATCACATATACTACTTGCCCCCTTGCAATTCTTTGAATATTCCAGGCATACTTCTGCTTCTACCACTCTTCCCCTGTATTCTCCTCACCAACTTCAGGTCTGAGGCTTCCTCTGAGCCCATCATACATAAAACAGCAAGCCCCAACAACCACCACCTCCCACTCCAGTCTCTAAGACAAAAAGTTTGTAATCCCATACCCCTTCAAATGGACTGCTTTTCTCTGTGATACTTAACATCATCTGCCAGCTCTGTATTTTATTTTTTTAATCCCCATACACATACACACACACGCACACACTCAAGTGCAAGAAAATGAAGCTCAGTAAGGGCAATTTTTTCCTTATTTGTTCATTTCAGTACCCCCAGCATCTACAACAGGGCCTCATATATCGCAGCAAGAATGAAAGGAAGAGAATACCATGGCGTTAGATATTTAGTTGAAATGGTTTATGGCACTTTAAAAGTATTTACATAAATAGAACCTACAGTAAATATATTCTAATTTACTACTTTATTTTCCTCCGGGAACTATTCACCAAAACAGTGCTTATAAATTAAGCTTTGAGCATACAGACAACCTTTAATTTACTAGCAATTTATCTCTGCAAGGTTTACTTTAGTTATTAGAAATAGGGATGGTGGTGACTGAGGAAGAAAGGAGAGAGCATTAAACCTATTTTCCTTCATTTTCCATTCTCCCAAACTAATGAGCAATGATTCCCTACCTCTCTGCTTCCTCCCCAGTGTATAGTTTCTCACTTTTTCCTTTTCCCAGGGAATAGCTCTAACCCAGACCTATGTGTCCCAACCCCGGGTAAGGCCAGAAATAGAAACCAGGAGTGTGATACAGGGCTATGGATGGTTGACAGAAATAAGAGGAGAGCCCGAGGCAAGGGAGATTCCTGCAGAGGAACCTTGGAAGGGGAACAATTCTTTAAATATTTTCAAGTTAGAACCTCCTTATATTTTAAAGGGAAGTCAATACAAAGTAACACTTAACTACTTCCCTATCCTCTATTTAAATACACAATACTAAAAGACAAAGTAATGCTTTACTTTAAAATGAAAAAACTGACCTTTTATTATGATTTCACGCACACAATTTTAGAAAAAAATATAATGAATGATCGAGTACCAACTAGCTGTGTTAAATCTTAATCTTTTACCAAATTGCTTCAAATGTACACTAAAGAGAAAAGCTACGGTTGAAAAACACAGGTCCTTCCTAGATCCTTTATCCCTCTTCAGTTTTTCAGAAGTAATATTTATTCTCAGTTTGTATTTATCATTCCCATGAATGTTTTTTACTTTTGCTACATATTCCATGATTCCCAGAAAATATATTGTATAGTTCTGCATGTTTTAAAAACTATATTAAAACTACTTAAATATGATAAATAACTTTCATATTATATCCTGGTCTGTTACCAGCTGTTTGACCTTAGGCAAGCTACTTAACATCTGTGCCTCAGTTTCTTTTCTGAAAAATGGGATACCACATATAAGTTTATAGGGTTGTTATGAGGATTAATGAGTTAACATACTCTATATAAATCACTTAGGTAAGTATCTCACTCATAGTAAGTACTGTATATCAATGTTACTAATTATCATAAAGTTGTAAAAGCACCTGTGACTGTATTATATCCACACTCTGAGAAAAGACTAATTATCGAATTGATAGATACATATAACCCATATAATGGCAGACATTTTTCGAAGTGTGAAAAAACTATAAATACTTATGAAGTTCAGGCTGGAAAGATTCACTAGCCTAATTAAAGAGGAACTGAAACTGCTAAGAGAGAACAAAGTCCTTATTTTTTAACTTACAAATTTTAGGTAACATTAAATTACAATATAAACATTTATTTAAATAATTTATGACAGTTTAAAAATATCTAAATACTTAATGGCCTCCTTTTATGAGTTTTGGGGGATAGGGTTAGGAGAGAAGGAGTACTTCCTCAATGAGAAGCTATTCAAAGACTTTTTAAACTGTTAAGGGAAGCACTTTAGGTCTCACACAAAAATAAAACATTTGGTACTCAAATTTCACTTGTTTTCTGAAGTTTTAACTGCAAGTAAAACAAATTAAAAATTTTTAAGTGATGTTTTATAATAGGATTCACCTAGATTACAAAATTTTCATAAAGACAACTGCATTCTGCAAAATTTATTAATGGAATTATGGACTCAGTATCTAATTATGGACACATTTGATACAGGATTATTTTTATATAGTCTCTAGGTCAAAAATCAGAAAAACAAATGCCCTATATATTATGTGAATTCTAATGAATTTCTCACAAGAGCTTTTTTAAAGGTTTTAAAATATATTTATACTTTGAAGCTCAATTAATAGATCTAATTGTTACACAAAGGAAATCAGTCTGATGAGCATATACTAGGTGTCATTTACAGAGCGAAATATTTTATACAAGATCTTTAAATCCATGTGCAATATCTTCATGGACAAAATTTACAAGGCTACCACAGGTACTCTTCTATAGAAATACACTCCCGCAAAGAGTTAAAAATGACTTAATGACTTAATTACCAAAGCCAACATTTAAGCCAGCAAAGCATATAAAAATGTAAATAAACTGCAAATTATATCAATGGAGTAATGCTGAAACATTTGTTTCACTAGAGTTTGGCATATTTTTCAATGTCTAAAAGGTTAACTGAGAGTAACAATTAAACGTAACATCAAGGCTCTAACAGTCTACCCCTCCCACCCTCAAAAGAATAAACACACAAAAACCAAAAAACCCCAATTCGGAGTATGAGAATGTACTCCGTGGAAGCCAGTGAAGAGGGAAGATTAAAGTTCAAAAGTAAAGTGTTACTTTTCTTCCCCTAAAGTGAAAACTCTGATATGGAACCACTGCTTTTGTTTAATTTGCCCCCTTCCCACGTCCCCACTACAATATTTAAAAGTATGAGTTAGTCTTTTCCTCGGCCCCCAAAGAGAAGATTCAATGGGAAACTAAGCTAAAACTTGCATTAATCACTAAGAGAAAAAAACCTAGCCACTCTCAGTACTTTCCTAATGGAGAAAAGACCCCTACCACTGTTCACCCTATACTCTTGTCCTTTGCCCAAGCAAGACACACTGCACCTGACAAACTGGAAGAGTAAAGAATAATGGTCCAACTTTGCGAACGCAATCTGGGGAGGAGACAGATTATTTCTTGAGGAGTGCAAGAAAGAAGCAAAAAAGATCCTTTCAGGAAGGGATGCATGAGCTCTGGGGCTCTTCTCTGCCTGTTGGGAGGACTCAAAATCCGCTTGCTTCAGAGACCCTTGGAAGCAGCTACACTCCGGTCGCAGCCGGCCTCAGGCCTGGGAAAAGCAGAATGTTTACACCTGTCACGAGGATGGGGGAGGGAAAAAGAGGAAGCCGGAGCAAAGCCCCAAACTTCTCTACAGCTCCCGAGAGGGAGCGGCGGGCCGGAGCTTTGGCAGGTGGAAGCGGAGAGGCAGGGCGAGCCAAAAGCGGCCCCGGGGATGTGGGAACGGCTTACACTTCTCCGGCTGGTGCCCGGGAAGGCAGGGAGGGATCTGTGCGCTTTGGACGCTGCCGACGGCGTCCCCGCACCCGCCGCGGAAGAGGGCAGAGCCCAAGTCCGGAGCCCGCAGGCCCGCAGAGCCGGCACCGTTCCCGTCTCCGCAGTCGCAGGCTCCGCGGCAGGCAGGTGCTCCCGACCCGGACAAGGGTCCGGCCAGTGGGCCGGGCCGGGTCCCAGCACCCTCTTACCCCGCGCGGCCGGGGAACCGGAGCGGTGGCGCTTACCTGGCTCGTTCGGGGCGGCCGCGATGGGCATGGCTCAGGGGCCCGGGGAGTAACTGGCTCCCCGGGGAAGGACCGGCTAGTCCGACGCGGAGCTGGTGAGAGCGGAAGGCAGGCTGCTCACAGCCCTGTCAGCGAAGCAGCGCCATGGACGCCCACCCGGAGTTTCAGCGCTGTCGCGGGACCCCCATCCCATTACCCTCCGCCCTCTTCCGCCGCCGCCGCCTCCTCCACCTCCTCCTCCGCCGAGACCCCCCGCCCACTCCACACACTCTCCCATCATGCAGCGGGGGAACCGCTGCCGCCGACACGTCACTTCCGGGCGCAGGTGGCTAGGTCGGGGCCGGGCGCTGGTGGGTGCAGGGGGGGTGGGGGAGGACACTCCAGGGGAATTAGTGTCACAGAACGCTTACCCCTGCGCAGGCGCGGTGGTGCAGCGTGCCGGCCGCCATTTTGGGTGTGGGCAAGTTGCCCTTTTCCTTTACTTCCTTGCGAGTCATCGAGCTGTTGCCGGGAAGGACGTCTTTCCGCATTCCGCCTCCCGTTGAAGCTGCGCTCCGGGCGAGGGACAGGTGCTTTTCAGCCAATTAACGATATCGTTCAGTTAGGACCTAGTTAAGTCTCTTGCTCTCCGAATAAAATTGCCAAGATTTTGAAATACAAAACCATATCTTCTCCACCAAAAACCTACCGGAGAGCCTTACCACCTTGCCCTTTTCGCCCCGAAAGACTTTTCCTTCAGTCTGAGTCCCTTCCTCTTTGTAATTAAAACTGACAGAAGAGGAAGCTGGTGGTTGATACATAACAAAGAGATTGTTATAAATCAACCCTAAGAGGGAAAGCACCCGCCGAAGACTGACAAATCGGCTTTGAGACCAACAGGAAAAAAAAAAAAAATGGGGAATTTTGCTAACAGATGGAGACGGTGGTAATTTTTCATAGATGCTGCGGGAGAATACCCAATGAAGCTAAAGATACCAAATCAACATGCATTTCTCTAGCAGGGGTCATAAAGGATTCTTTTTCTATCATCAATCTTGAGTAGCTAATCATTTGGGTTTTTATAACCTTTCCCTCTTTTTTTTTTTTTTAATCAAATATGTGTTAGAACACCGACCACTGTAAAAATCAGTCTACAAAGGTTTCAGAGATTATTGTTGTCGTCCGGGGTGATGAGCCCTGCTGAGCGCTCATTCTGCTCACTTTTGCCAAACCTGCAACAATAATTTGAATAATTTAAAATAGTTCCAAGATAGCAAAGCTCAACAGCTACGCAAAGAAACGAGGACGGAAAACACCCCCTCAGCCACAGAGAAGTGTCCACCCCCTTGAGTGGAGAAAATATACAAATCAGGGGAACGATAAGGACAAAAGCAGTTCATCACGGTTTATCCCGCCTCTGCAATGTTCTAGACAAATTAACTTGGAGCGCTAAAATAGACCCGCATTTGTCTTTTTACAACTCAGTCGCTGCAAGAAATACGGAGACTGCATCAGTTTAAGTTGGAGTACCAATTGCTTTGTGGTGGTACTGGATTTTTTGTTATTGCTCAGTCACTAAAGAAAAATCTATATGGCTTGTCAAATTCCTATTGTATTTCGCCCCCTGCTGGTGTAGCTTGCGTGCAAGGGTGAAACAAAGTATGTGTGTAGGTCACTATAAATGTTTATTGACCAAGGAAAAAAATAAATGTGTAGAGAACTGGAAATGAATTGACTTTAGGTGAACACATGCTTGTTTTAATTTGATAGCTCTACTAAACAGAAATATTGGAGTAAGAAGAACATATGATAAAATCCTAAAGCAGATCCTACACCAAGAAAATGTTTAAATTGAAATAATGAATTTAAACATCAAAACGTTAAAAAGAAAACCCTGCTTTAGGAAAAATATCTCCCTGATCCATACATAACATGATTTATAATGTGATGATTTTTGTCAGATAAATGTAGAAGCCAATTCTATTTACTTAAGGACAACAATTTAAGAATCAGTGTCCAACTTTGAATATGGAAATTGGGTAGCTATTTGGTGAGATGATATGTGAGTGCAATCAACCAACTTGTAATTGGTAATCTTACACAGGATTCTGAAGACAGCATTCCAAAGCCTACAAAAATGTAGTACAAAATGACAGTTTTTGCTTCTGTTTTTAAGATGATGAACCTGTAGGAAACAATTACCAAAATTCATTGCATCTGAAAAAATTGCATTTGGATCTAGTGATGGTATTATTTTTGTTTATTTTTAAAAATCATGACCATAACTTCATTATCTAAGAATTTGCATCAAGAAAAGAAAAAGTAAATGATTATTTATCATTGTGTCGTCTTTACTTCTAGTTTTTCCTCCTGTGCAGATTATTTTTACAAAGTTGTAATCATAATAAAGTTATGTAAACATAACTTTCCACTTAATATTATGCTCTAAGGGTTTCCTTCTTCTTTATTTTTATTTTTTTATAATTTTTTTTTTTTATTTGACAGAGAGCGATCACAAGTAGGCAGAAAGGCAGGCAAAGAGAGAGAGAGGAGGAAGCAGGCGCTCCGCTGAGCAGAGAGCCCGATGTGGGACTCGATCCTAGGACCCTGAGATCATGACCTGAGCTGAAGGCAGAGGCTTAACCCACTGAGCCACCCAGGCACCCTAAGGGTTTCCTTCTATTGCTTAACATTTTATAAAACTTTAACTTTAATTGTCTACATGGGATTCAATGGAGTGGACATACTGTGATTTATCCATTATCCTATTAGTAGATATTTTCCATTATTACAAATAATACTCTAATGAACATTGTGTGCATGCAGCTTTGTCCAATTGTAGGATTTTTTTTCTCAATATAAAAATGATTGAGCCAAAAAGCTATTAAGGTTTTATTGGCATATTATTTTCCAAAGGAATATATCAATTTACAATACCACCAGTAATGTAGGAATGTACCAATTTTACCACCTCCTTACCAGTAGTGGATAATAATTAAAACAAAAAAAGATGGAATTATACTTTATAGACTAAAAGTTGAAAGGAACTCAACTCATATTGTATAAGAAATCAATAAGCACAAAACCCCAGCACTGTGATATTCTGGAAAAGCAATAATATAGACTTGGATTTACAAATAGGTCTATCATCACTATGATTCTGTATAAATTACTTAACCTCTCTTCAGTCTTCTTATATGTCAAATGAGAGGGTAAAACTAGATTACAGGCTCTCTACATCTTTAGGACAAGTAAATGGCACATGTATCTCTTTGAGGATATGGTCAAAGCTTCAGTCCTTTCTGCAGAAAATGCTCATCCCACAGAGATTCAGATTTCTTAGACCTCCTAAAGCTCATTCACAAAAGAGGGTCTGTGAACCTCAGCTTCAGAAACCCTGCATCAGATGCCTTCCAAGGTCCTTTGCATCTGCACATTTTCCTAGGATTTCATTTTATGATCCAGTAAACACTTTCTGGCTAAGTAATACTTTTTAGTGGACAAATAAATGGTAATACATTCATAGATGGATTACTTTTCAGCACTTAAATAAACTAGGGTATAGGTATCAATATGGTTGGATTATAAAAACAAGAGTGAATGAAGCTTCAGAATGGGTAAAATGTGATATGAATTTTATAGTGTCTGTGAGTTTTAAAAATGAACGAATGCTTTATGGACATAAATTTTATATAATAAGGTATAAAAATATGGACTGGAATGATATACACAAAACTCACTCGGAGCAAGTATGGAATGGGTCAGAGAACACTAAAGGAGACTTTATCTGTAATTGCAATGTTTTATATCTTTAAGAAAATCTGAAGCAAATATGACAAGCCATTTACAGTTTTTTTTTCTAGCTTTAACTGACAAATAAAAATTGTATTTACTTAAGATGTGTAATTGATGTTGTGAAAAAGTCATATACATTTAATTCTAGGTGGAGGGTACATGGATGCGTGTTATCTAATGCTCTGACATGCTCTGTATTCATTTTTACATGAATAGCTTTTCTAGAGCTAGTTAGTTTAAAACCATGAATTGTGTATAGCATTCTAGAGAGTTCCTGATGTTTTGTGCTAATGCTAGTATCTGAGATTTGTACAACTTTTCAAAGCTTTTCACTATACTATCTCTCCTGATTCTCACACAGTCCCTGTAGAGCCTCTAGGGTCCCTCCCGCAAGCGTCTGCTATGCTCCCCCAAACTTAAAAATCATTCCAGGAGCCAAACTGCCACACTGGTTTTCTGGAGAGCTTCCTACTGGCATTTTGGGCCTCTACTGGTATATCAGAACTGACAGAGACAGTAATTCTGACCTCTGGTTCCATATTAAGTATGCCATACCCTAAATTCTTACAGCACTGTGGACCCCTGAGGTAAATGTTGGTGTAGTACTTTCCTAACAGGAAATCAGGCCAGAATCTCCCAGAACAAGGCAAGAGGCACTTGAGCAGGGGCTATGCTGGGAACTTAACTCTTCTCTAGGGTAGAGGAGGACTTGTTCTCAGACTGCAGGCGGGATCTTTGCCTCCCGTCATTAATACCATCAAGATGAATGTGGTAATCAAGTCAGTCTAAGGCTCAGAAGCAGAGAGCAACCCCATGGAGCTGGCTGTCACTTTTCTCCACACCTTTAGTCCTGCTGTAATCCTTTCTTAGACTATTTTGTCTCACCCAGCCTGTGTGCATTATTTCTGTTTGTCCCTCCCCCACCTGAAAGACAAAGGCAATCAGACACAATGAGCCCCTAATGTGATGCAGATCATAGCTAAAATACACAGATCACAGAAAGTATGGAGATGGCAGAAGTACATAGTATTCTCCCCAAATACATTTAATCTGAATCTCATTAAGCCTTTAAAACGACCTTCCAGTTTATAGGAAATACTGGAGGAACGAGTTAAGCAGGACTGCTGAGAAACAACTGTACCAGTCCAGTACATGGATTATTCTACAAACAAATAACTCATTCTCTTCAAAAGGGATAGTCTAAGTTAAAAGAGACTACTTAAGAGAAATTACAACCTAATGCACTTTGTGGTTCTTGATAGAATCGTTATTTGAATAAACCAGTTATAAAAGACATTTTGGGGGGCACCTGGGTGGCTCAGTGGGTTAAGCCTCTGCCTTGGGCTCAGGTCATGATCCCGGGATCCTGGGATCTAGCCCCGCATCTGACTCTCTGCTCAGCAGAGAGCCTGCTTCCCTTCCTCCCTCTCTGCCTGCCTCTGCCTACTTGTGATCTCTCTCTGTCAAAAAAAAAAAAAAAAAAAAAGACATTTTGGGGAGAGAGGAAATCTGAGTATGTACCGGCATTAAGTGTTCTGAGTAATTATTAATTTTTAAAATAGATTAATGGAATTATGGATATGCATGAGAATGTCCTTACTTTTTGGAGATGCCTGACATGTAATGATATATATATATATATATATATATATATATATATATAATTTATTTTAAAATGGTTCAGGAAGAGATGTCTAGGTGGCTCAGTTTGTTAAGCGTCTGACCCTTGGTTTTGGCTCAGGTCATGATCTCAGGGTCCTGGGATTAGCCCCATTGTTGAGCTCCCTGCTCAGATCAGGGAGGGAGACAGTCTTCTTGTCTCCCTCTCCCTTTGCCCCTCCCCCTGCTTGCTCTCTCTGTCTCTCTCAAATAAATAAATAAATCTTTATAAATAAAGAGATAAAAATAAGATGGTTCAGGTCTTTACGTAGAGATAAAACAAATATGGCAAAATGCTAGAAATTATTAAATTGAATCTAGGTGGTGGATGTCCTAGTGTTTATTATGCTGTTCTTTTTACTTTTCTGCTATTTTGAATATTTCATGATAAGAAGTAAAAGAAAAGGCTATTAAAAAATACCACCTATACCAATGAGGTCTGGGTTTCCCTTACATTTATTTCCAAATGACTGCATTCCCTAGGCAATCAGTATCACATACACATTTCTGGTTCTGGAGCAGACCTTGTAAACTGTGGTCTTGTAAGGGGCTTTAAAGATGTAGAAAGGAGAAAACAAGCAAGGACTGCAACTTCCAAATCAATTGTAATTAGTTTAAATCCTCTAATACGCACAAATACAGTAGAATTACAGCTCTGCTCAACAAGGAGCTGTTCTAATGCAGTGTTAGCAGGGCACAGCAGGAATTATCAAGAGTAGAGCACTATTTAAGTGGCAGTCTCTTCCGAGCCCTCTCTGACTTTCCAAGACTGTTCCTTCTGCTTGAAATGCCTTTCTTCCTGATTCTTTCAGTGGATGATTATCTCTTTCTTTTTTCTTTCTCGTTTTGAAGAGCTCAGAATCTGAACCCCTTTCCTATGTTTGGGAAAATTACCAATATATGAGTCTAGGTGGGAGGCAACGCCTTCCTCCCAGTTTAACGGCTGAAAGGGCCAATGTAGGGAATTAAGGACCCTGCAGATTTTTGCCACTCTGCAATTCTGTGATGGAGTTTATCAGTCTTCTTGAGTGTGTGGTATGTAGCCTGTGGCTTAATTTGACCCACAGAATGAATGGATGGGGTGCTGCGTAAGTTCTCAGGCTGAGCATTAAGAGAGCTGAAGCTTCTCACTTTGCTGCTTGGCACGACCATCCTGGAAGAGAGACATCACATAAAACATACAAGTCCCCTGACCACAGCATGCTGTGGGAAGCCCAATCTCCATGAGGATGGGAAAAGTGACCTATGCTGAACTCCCAGCCAACAGCCAGCTATGTAAGTGAGCTGTCTGGGACCTTCCAGGCAGACGAGTGTTCAGATGATTTTTAGACCCAGCAGGTACAGCTTAGAGCCGAAGAGCAAACAGCTGAGTCCAGTCATTCCATAGACTCTTGAAATATAATGGTCATTGCTGTTTTAAGCCACTAAGTTCTGTGGTAGTGTGTTACTCAGCAACTGGCAATGAAAACAGGAAGAAACTTCCTTTCTCAGCTTCCTTTGCTGCTGCAAAGGTGGAGCATGTGATCCAGGCTTTGCTGAGCAGATGCCCCTCCCCAGACTTGGAATTAGAAGCTAATTAATAATAGAAGCAAGAACCACAGAGAACTTCCTCTGATGGTGATGGCCGCTCTCTTGGTGACACTGAGCTTCTGAGGCAGCAGGGTCTGGGGACTGCCTCATATCCAGGGTCAGTGGCGTGGTCGAGACCAGTTTCTGCAGCCTCCTCACTGGACCAGATCTATGGCATGATTTGGGGGAGATGTTTCTGGCTGTTTGGACTCTGAGTCTGGTTCTGGAATCATATAGGAAATTCTGTGAGCTACCTAATATTTTAAACAGTTAATGTCCATTTATGTTGCTGGAGACTAAGAACTCTGACAGATAACCTTTAGCCTCTGTGGCTTCTGTTTGTTCCTTAAGATAAAATTCAAACCACAAGAATTACTCCTCCGGGAAACCTTCACTGACCTCTTCCCTGTACTCCCTGCCCCCCTTAAATTTGTTTCTTCTCTTCTAAGCCCTTGTCGTGCTTTGTGTGTATCTATAATATTGTTCTTATCACATCCATTGTAATTTCTAATTTCCTGAGCTGTCTCTCTCACTAAACGCATAACTTTAAAGGAAAGAACTATGTTCTTCATCTCTGTATCTCTAGTGCCTAGTATGATGTTTATCTAATATTTGTTAGGTGAGTGAGTAATTGAGTGCATGAAATTGATGGTATGAAATTTAGTATGTTTGTAACAGCTCTGGACATAAATTGTTACCATTTCTAAGGTTTTCTTTTTTCTTTACAATTTACATTCTTGTCATAATAGAACATCGATAAGTTTCTCTTGACAAGAAAAATAGAGCAAATTTGGGAGTATTGCTTTTATAAAATACCACTGTAAATTCTTTGAGTACTACCGATACCCATAATATTAATGGATCCCTTCTTAATCTAGTAACTATTTCCCTTTTGTGCACTGCCAGACATTTTCATTGCTATTCCAATGATTACTTTTATTCTTTTTTTGATGTAAAAATGTTGAAAGTGTGGGTTTAAGAAACCCTTTTAGTGGTATCCCCTAGAGTACTTTAATTTAGGCACTTGAGATAAAGAGTTGTGTAAAAAAGTAATTTTATTTTTATTTTTTTGTTAAAGATGTTATTTATTTATTTGACAGAGAGAGATCACAAGTAGGCAGAGAGAGAGAGGAGGAAGCAGGGAAGCAGGCTCCCCACGGAGCAGAGAGCCAGATGCAGGGCTCTATCCCAGGACCATGGGATCATGACCTGAGCCGAAGGCAGAGGCTTTAACCCACTGAGCCACCCAGGCGCCCCTAAAAAAGTAATTTTAGAAGTAAAGCGATGACAGATACACATTATGAAGCTTCTAGCCATGTGATTTAGTGGAGTCATAGCAAACTGTTCTCATTTGAGAACAGCATCAGGTTAAAGGTTAATGAAAATATTTATATGGCCAAAAATCCAGCTACTGAATCAAAAGTTTCCCACTGTATCAGGATCCCCAGGCTTGGAGCATAGTCAGCTGTGTCTTTCAAAGTTCCACAGATGATGGGGCACCTGGGTGGCTCAGTCATTCAAGCATCTGCCTTCAGCTCAGGTCATGATCCCGGGTCCTGGGATCAAGCCCTGCATTGGGCTCCCTGCCCAGCAGGGAGTCTGCTTCTCCCTCTCCCACTCCCCCTGCTTGTGTTCCCTCTCTCACTGTCTCTTTGTCAAATAAATAAATTAAAAAAAAATCTTCAAATTTCCATAGATGATAATGATGTGCCAAAAAGTTGATAACAAGACAAGGGACTATTTTTTTAAAGATTTTATTTATTTATATGTCACAGAGAGAGAGAGATCACAAGTAGGCAGAGAGGCAGGCAGAGAGAGGAGGAAGGAGGCTCCCTGCTCGGCAGGGAACCCGATGTAGGACTCGATTCCAGGACCTGAGATCATGACCTGAGCTAAAGGCAGAGGTTTTAACACACTGAGCCATCCAGGCGCCCCCAAGACAAGGGACTATTTATCCACTTTTGGCCATGAGCTTATTATTTAACCATGTAACAACATTAGCCACTGTGTTAAGGCACTGTCTCAGGTGCTGTGAAGACAAATATGAACAAGATAGTTCTTTTTTTTTAAATTTTATTTATTTGACAGAGAGAGATCACAAGTAGGCAGAGAGGCAGGCAGAGAGTGAGAGAGGAAGAAGCAGGCTCCCTGCCAAGCAGAGAGCCCAATGCGGGACTCTCTCCCAGGACCCTGAGATCATGACCTGAGCCGAAGGCAGAGGCTTAACCCACTGAGCCACCCAGGTGCCCCAAGATACTTCTTAGCCCTCAGCAATCTGCTGCCTGGGATCAGGTACATGCAAAAATTTTACATGTTTTGTGCACTTTTCTGTATGTTTCATACTTCAGTAAAAGAGTCGTTAACAGTTTCTACCTCATGGACCTATCCGAGGTTTAGATGAGATGCAGTAAATATGGCACAGAACACGGGGCTTGGAACATACTAAGTACCAGCAAATATTAGCTGTCTCTGATGTGGTTATTCCATGAGTGTTGTATTCCTACCGACTGGGAGATAGAACTGATCTCTTCCTACTGTATCAGGTGCCTGGAGTGTGGATAGACCCCTGAGGACTCCTGAGCATGGGTTCAAGTGGATCAGTGTTTCAGGATCAGTGTTCCAAGACCATTCCTTCCATGATGTTCTCAAAACAGTTTCTGGACTGGGAAAAAGCAAGGCTGAATCTTGGGTTGTACTAAGGGATAAAAGAGAACATGCAAAGAAACATGCACTAAGGGAATGGTTGGTGGTTCCTAGCCCCTGGGAGCTTTTATGAGCTTATGAGGGTGCTTTTATCCTTCCATCAGTATTATGCACATATGATACTCAAATGTTTATTGAATGAATGAGCACAAATGTTGAAAATGCATCAGTGTTAAGTCTGTGTTACCTTCTTTAAAAATGTGTCCACCCTGAATCCTAGCACATTGATCTGCTCCTGCCGAGAGAATCCAAGTTACCCATCTTTTGTAATACCCAGCCTGGAGGAATGTTATTGAAGTTCACTCTTGCCAGCTTCATCACAGATTAGCAATCTAGATCTGCAAATACAGAAATTCTAAATCTTTTGGCCATGTATGGCAACCACTTTCTGGTGGGGTATTTCTCAAGACTCCTGTTGCTATGGACAACATGGTTGTTTACATTGAAAACTCTTAAAATCTATGAAAAAAAGAATCCTAAAACTGAAAAGTCGATTTAAGAACATAGCGTATTACAAGGCTGGTATACAAAAATCAACTCCGGGGGCACCTGGGTAGCTCGGTGGTTTAAGCCTCTGCCTTTGGCTCAGGTCATGATCTCAGGGTCCTGGGATCGAGTCCTACATTGGGTTCCCTGCTGAGTGAGGAGCCTGCTTTTCCCCTCTCCCTCTGCTGCTCCCCCCTGCTTTTGCTGTCTCTCCTTCTCTCACTCTCTGTCAAATCAATAAATTCTTTAAAAAAAAATCAACTCTGTATGTATTCTATCAGTAAACCAAAAAATGATCTTTAAAAATACCACTTATAATAGCATTCAAAAACAAAATATTTGGAAGTGAACTTGATAAAAATCTGCAAGACATTTATTCTGCTAATAATAAAGCATTGTGAGAAACTTTAGCAAAGACTTCAGTGAATGGAAATATATAATGTTCATGCAGCAGAAAACTTGACATTGTTAAGGTGGCACTTTCTCCCAATGTAACCTATAGATTCAACACAATCCTAATCAAAATCCCAAGCAGCAATTTTTTCTCCAGAATTTCTTTTTAATTGAGATATGATTGACACCATATAACATGATACTAGTAGTTTCAGGTATACAAGGTAAATGATTTATTTGTATATAGTGAGAAATGATCCCTACAATAAGTCTAGTTAACATCCATGACTGTATTTAAATTTGAAACAAAAAACCAGAAGTATAGTTTTCCCTAAGAAGAGAATCAGTTTTGGGGTGCCTGGGTGGTTCAGTCCAGCTCTTGATTTTGGCTCAGGTCATGATCTCAGGGTAGTGAGATTAAACCCCATGTGGGGCTCCAAGTTCAACTCAGCCGGGTAAGGCTGTGTGAGGTTCTCTCTCCCTCTGCCCACCCCCTGCTCATGCACATGCATGCTCACTCTCTCTAAAATAAAGAAATTTAAAGAAAAAGGAGAAGAGAATACGTTTTTATTCAATGGACGCTATAAAAAAAATCACTTGGATCTAAAATATTTCATTTATTCAGTGTTGTGTTGAAAATTCAGCTGATGAAGAAGCTGAAATCTGGACCTAATAAACTAAACAAAAAGCCTTTGTTAGTTGGCTCCTGGGATAGTGATGAAGGTCGCAGATTAGTGTAAACTTGTCTGTGTGCTGATGTCCTTCAAAGTACAGCTTTCTCTGTTGTCCTTGATTATAGGAGGATAAAATCACCCTTATTGTCAAATGGTTTTTCTACAGAGCCTTGTCCATGTCAAATATAAACCTAGGACCTCTAAATGGACAGGAAGGCTTGTGATAAAGGATCACACAGTCGTGGAAGGTAGTAAAACAATGATAGGAAATGATGACGGTTCACAAATTACCTTAGTGTTCATCATAGAGAGATACATATATGAAATCCCATTAAACTCAAAGCATTCTTTTTTCCCTTCTCCTTTCCCACTTGTCTCTCAGTTTTCTTCTTTAAGACCAGACAGTGTGGTTTCTGGTGTTTGAGGCAGCAAGAACCAGCTCCATTATCTTCCTTTTGCAGTGGTTTAAAAATAAATAAATAAAAGTTCTTCTGACAGTTTATAAACCTAAAACTCAATGAGGAGTTTTGTTTCTTCTGCAGCATGCTTAAAAAAAAATTCTGAGCTGGGCAATTTGTTCTGGCAGTGGCCATCACACCACAACCCCATGTGACTTGCAGAGTAGCTGGCGGGACACTCTCTAGATAGTTCTCTCTCTGGGATCTCTCTCGCCCTTTCTTTTCTCCTGCCCACCCTTCTCCCAAAGCTGCCTCCTCCCAGCTTCCCTGTACGAGAACTGGCTCTCGTTCTCCACCATCACCTCTAGATGTGCTTGGTATGTGTACCTTCAATCCAACCTGACAAGGCAAGCGTCTTTGGCCTTAACCAAACAGATCACCAGTTGTTCCTCAATCCTACCCTGGGGATCTCAAGATATCGATGTAGTTTTGCTTGGTTTCATTTATTTTCCAAAGATGGAATCATCTGACTCCAGATACAGTTTTGGGCTAATTACTTAAAAAAAAAAAACCACTCAGTTGTATATTATGGACATTTCCCCCATCAGTTCATATAGTACTTTTCTCTCATTTTAATGGCTGCATAGTACTCCACAATGTGGCCAACTATGCATTAAAAAACAAACAAACAAATGAATGAATTCCACATACTCTATTGTGTTTTACTGTGACAGATAATGCCATGATTTCTTCATCAGGGGAGTAGGCAGAAAGTGGAAGTAAGTTTGGAGCATGTCAAAGGACGGGCTGCAAGTGTGGTTTTGGATATGATGATGGCTACAGCAAGTCTGAAGTCACCTCTAGAATGCACCTGGATGCCTTGGAAATGAGGTGAGAGTGAAGGAAGGAGGAATTGGAGAGGGAGGCAAGGAGCTGGGACAATGCCTGGATCAGTGAGCAAGTCTTGTTCTTCCTAGTATCCCAGTCCTTTTTAGGCAAACAGTGAGTTCGTTCAATTACCAACATGGTGTTAGCCCAGCGTTAATGCATCTCTTCTCAATGTAACGTTCTAATGACTGGCTCTTCTATATCTTAGTTTGGGATGATGGGCTGAGACCAATTTAGGGAGGGTTTTAAATTCTGCGCCAAGGAGTTACCACCGCAGGGAAGCTGGTAATGGATTGTGCTTGAGTTGAGACCTCAGTTCTCAACTCAGAAGTTTGCTTTGCAACCACTCAAGCGTTCTTAGGAGATAGACAGCACAATTAAAGAACAGCCAACTGTGGGAAAGAACACAATATATCACCTGTCTGGTTGTGTTTCAACTCAATTGTTTACTTTTATCTCCAGGGGTAACCATTCTACTCCTTTAACTTCATATTATTTGTACTCTCTTACTGTATAGAACTATGTTCCCATGGACACCATAGCCCTGTTGGTTTCTTCTCTTTTTGACTACTCATTGGTTCATAATGCACACTTGCAGCATTTTCTAGCATAACTTCTAAAGGTAAATATACTCACCCACCCCCCTGCCCAAGCCTGACTTTTCTAAAGCATTTGACTTTACAGTTACTTTCCCTTGCAACAGAATCACTTTTTCAGTCATCATTTATTTGGGGAGATGGTAATTTCTTAGAAGGCATATTTTGCAAAGAGCAAAGTAACTCCAATAATTATAGTGATATATAAAATGATATCATCTGCATATACTAAACTATATATTATATGATCTATATGCTAAACTACTCAACTAACTACAATCTAACACAAGCCCTCAAATAACAAAATGTCATAAATTCTCAATTTTGTAGAGTATATTTGAGTCTCTTGATGCTATTTATTATTATCTTAACTCTTAATTCCATTTTCTCTGCAGGCATAACTTCACAGGAGACTTATTCTCTTTCCTTCTGTCATTGATCACCTTTGGTTGAAGCTTGACTCTGCTTCCCAAACCTCCTCCTATGTCCACTCCGTTCTTGGGTTCTGCTTTGGGCAATGTGCCATGGGGCTTCTGTTTGATCTGGGGTTTCCTAGGTGGTATTACTCACTCTTTTTGCTCGGGACCAAGTGAGTACAACTCTTCTCACTGCTTCCTGCAAGCTGCCTTTTTCTGAAAGCTGGAGCCCACAAAGAGCCCCTTTAGGGCTTGGAAGAAAGTGCTGTCAACATTCAATACCTTGTTTCAGTCTCTTCCGTCTTTCTCCCTGCCAACCTTTCCCTATCCCTTTCTGGAGAGCTGTCTCCTTTCCGCCAGGTCTCTCAGCCTTCATTTCCCTAGGAAATGATTTTCACAAAAGCTCAGGAGGAAAGAAACTGGCCTTTCATTCATAATTGGCCACTGTATGGTATGGGATGCAGTGGGAGTAGGAATAAATGTTGTCCAGAGTTGACATAAATGCATCTTCTAACCAAAACCAGCTGCTGGTTGTCACTGGAGTGGGTATAAAGCTTACTGTGTTTGGAATGATCAATGATGAGATTACCAGAAAGTCAATGTGTAAAGGAGTGACTTAGAGTATCTTACTGGATGAGGAAATGAAGATCGATTTATTTTATTTGTGGTGTATATGAATGGGTACTCGTGTGTGTGTGCACGTGCACGTGCACGCGGGTTTATGTGGGATTTCCTTCCTTTGTAAAGGAGCTGAGCTAGCTTCTGAAATTGAGAGGGCCAGCCTCCAAGAGGATAATTAGGATTTTAAGAGCTTACAGTGAGTGGAAAATTTCATTTCTCTAAGTATTGAGAAGTACATGCTAATAGTTATTCCAGCCACTGGTTAGTCTGCCAGGGATTCCTATCAGACTTAGACATTCAGATAGATGATCCCATAAACACTACAATCAGCAGAGACCTATAAAGACTTTTCTGGAGAAAGTCAATCTGTATCCAATGCATTATCCAGGTATGTTTGTTTTTCAGATTCATGAGTCATTTTGTTGTCAGAACAGCTTTTAGTCCTCTTAGCTTTCTATTGTATTCATCGAGGCAGCTGTTCCATATTCTTCTCATTCTCCTTAAAAAAACTTCTGACCTCCCTCTACTGCCACAGATGAACTCTACCCCTAATTTACTGAGAAGGTCAAGGCCTCAGCTCTTCTCTCTACTCTCTCCATTTTGTCTGCATCTCCATCCATCCTTTGTCTCACCCCCTTCATTCTTTCTATTTCCAGAGAAGCCACATCCTATTTTTCACCCCAAAGCTAGCCTTTCCTGGGGATCTTCTCCAGTGATTCTCCGCTTAATCCCCAATGTTCATTAGCACCCTCTTGCTGGCATCTTCAAGTTCTTGTTCTCCTCTAGCTTCTCAAAGCAGGTCCTGTAGTCTTGACTGCAAAACCTATACCACAGTTATGCTTTCCTGTCAGATTGCTAGCTAACCTGTCTTTCTGGAAAGTGTAGGCTATAGCCGATTTATCTGGAATGATCGCAATTTTTATTAAAACTGGCCTCTCAAAGGTCTTCAATGCACTACTTAAACACCACACCCTATGACCTCATGCTGCTGATTTCTGTAACCCTTGATACTCCTGACTGTGGGTCATATGTAGGAAAGGGAGGCAGTGGGGGTTGGAGAGGGAGAAGAAGGTAAATGAGATTGCAGAGGGGAGGTGCAGTTTTTGCAAGCTGCCATTACTGAGGTAAAGCTGAATCAGACATACCAGGACCTTGGGCTTGGTTCCTTTTCATGGAGGCTGGAGGGAGCCGAGTTGCCTCCCAGACCCTGTTGTCAGAGCCCTAATGGCAGGCCCTGTACATCCTGGTGGACTTGGGCATGGGGTTGTTTGGACAGAGGACTGGCCGTATGACTTTTGTTTTAGGGAAAGGAGTTGGACAGACACCCCAGGGCTCACATCAAATATCTATATCTATATACAACATATAATAAATAAATAATATACAATATATAATAATATATAATACATAATAGATATCAAATGTTAAATCTTTCAATCTTTCTTACTTTATGAAGTCAGGCATATTGACAATGTTCAACCTGAGTGTTTCTAATCAAAAGCACCCACGTCACTCCAAATCCAACACTATACTCAAGAGTGGAAGATAACCTTGGATACTCTCTCTTTCTTTGGATTCTTACCATGGTTTCCACAACACCATGCTATTCCTCCCTCTCTGGTCTTCCTCTCTTACTGGGTCACCTGTCACATGACCTGTAATAGTCAAAACACCCTGAATTCCCCTTCATACTGATTCTCTCAGTACATCCACCCTTGATTTCTCTTTCATTCCCATGCTCTCCGAAAGCCTGGTAAAGCACCCTCCTCCTCTGATGTGACCAAGAGGATACTAGGTCCTAGGAGGCACAGTTTATTGTGGATAATCTGAAAGATGTGCAAACATGCACCAGGCTACCCCGCCCTAATTCACCAGTTTGGAAGTCTGTGGGTGGTGATGTTGGCCACAGTCATTCATGCTGGAGATTACAAGTTCTTATAGAAACATCATTGCACATTCCACAATTCCCTGGATATTTCCACATTCTTTCATTGTTCACGATCTTTAATTTAATGGCTCATTTTGTAGTCTTATACCAGAGGGCCCAGTTCTTTGAGAGGCTTGAGACGCACTGATGGATAATGATAACTCATGAGGAATGTAGAAGGAAAGCCAGCATTAGAAAATTACTATTTGCCCACCATCACAGTAGTAACTGCTTCAGGCAAGATTCATCAAGGACAGCTAAAAAAACTTGTTTGTTTTAAGTTTATTTATTTAATTTAGTAATCTCTACTCCCAACGTGGGGCTCAAACTCACAACCCTGAGATCAAGAGTCAATGCTCTTTCCCACCGGGCCAGCCAGGTGCCCCAAGAAACCTAAGAATTAATGGGCAACATTAATGAGAAACAAGATAAGAATATAGTCTCAAAGTATCCCCCAATAAAATACTTAATACAAAGCTAAAATTAGTCATTTTACAATGGAGAAACCTGGCAGATACCACTTTAACCAAGGGATCAAAGGAAACGCCATCATGAATGGGACAAAAAGGCATCATGTGCCTCTTGACATGAGGCTCTGAGAAGAGCCTCATAGCATCTGGAATATTCCTGACACAAATGCATAACCTCAGATCTAATAATGAAGAAACATTAGACAAACCCAAACTGAGGCATATTCTGCAAAAGAATTAGCCTGTATTCTTAAAACATGTCAAGGTCATGAAAGAACAGTTTCAGAAGTGATTAAAGAAACATGACAACTAAACATGACCTATGGTTGGGAGTCTAATCCTGGACCAGAGAAAGGACTTTAGTGGGTCAACTGGCAAAATCTGAATAAGGCTCAAAGATTACATATTATTGTTTCAATGCCAGTTTTTTGATTTTGGCAATTACGCCATGGTTATAGAAGAAAATCCCCCCCCCCCCTTTTTAAGAACATATATAATGAGATATTTAGAGATCTTTGGGTATCCTGTTTGTGATTTCCTCTCATATATTTCAGAAAGAACTGCATGTGTGTAGAGAGAGGCTGAAAATAATAAAGTGTGATAATATATTAACACTTGGAGAATTTGAGAAAAGTATATGAAAATTCTTTGTACTACTTTTGTAACTTACCAGTCTTGAATACTTCACAACATAAAATTTAAAAATATCTCAAAAAATCTCATAATAATAATAATACCAACTTTTATTGAAGACTTGATGAATACTTACTAAATACTCTTCAAAGCACTTTGTATGTGTAATACCTTTTAATCTTTACATTAACTGTATGTGGCAGGTTCTCTGACCATCTGCAAGTTAAAGATGAGGAAACAGGTGTAGCGAGATTAAAAGACACACTGTTGGAAATATTTGAGCCATAATTTTGAGAGGCTCTCTAATTCCGGAGCTCATGCACTTCACCTCTGTGTCATGTATAATTTACTAAAGATTGCTTAGATTAATCAGCCATCTGGCTGGCTAGCTCAGCTCTCCAGAAAATTCTCAGTGACATCACATCATGTAGATATAACCAGGTGGTTTTGACTGGGACTATATTCAGTTTTAAAACACAGTGTGTTTTTCTTTTCTTCTTCTTCTTTTTAAAAGATTTATCTATTTCTTTTAGAGAGAAAGAGAGCATGTGTGTGTATGAGTGGGGGGAAGGGCAGAGAAAGAGAATCTCAAGCAGACTCTCTGACCAATGGGGAGCCTGATGTAGGGTGGGATCCCATGACCCCGAGGCCACAACCTGAGCTGAAACCAAGAGTCAGATGCTTAACCAAGGCGCCCCTTTAGAGAGTTTTAAACAACGGTAGGGAAGAGACTGATACTTCTTACCTGTATCCAGTTCTTTCTCCTTCCCTGGACACTGAAGGCTACACTTCTCAGCTTCCCTGAACCTAGGCAAGGCCATGTGACTAATTCTAGCCAATAAAGTGTGAGCAGCAGTGATGCGTCTCATTTCCAGTGGGAAGTATATAAGGGCAAGTGTGTCCCCTCCATGCTCTCTCTTTCCTGTCCGTGGTGACTGGGAAACTGATACGTTGAAATGGTAGAGCCACAAGATGGAAATGATCTGGATCCTGGAGTCAGTACATGGAGGACAGAAACCTAGAAGAATAACCCCACCCTGCTGAATTTTGTCTGAACAAACAAACAAACAAACAAACAAATCTGTGAAATTAAGCCACCAAGCAGTCAGGGTTTATTTATGATCACAGCTTAGCCTAACCTAATATGCAGACTACAAGGGTTTAAATCCTTGCAAGGGGCCTGACTAGCACACAATTAAAATGAATAAAGTAGCTGTCCATGACCTGGGAGTGGGAGAGGAACTGTGTTGAACTGGAGGTGCTTGTGCCATTATAGAAGAGCAGGGCTCAGATCTAGCTCGTATCTAGCTCGTTCTCTTATGAAATATTTTGGGGCCACCACTGCTAGGTCTTAACTGAATTTTTCTTCTTTTGAGAGAAGTTGGAAATCTGGATGTTAATGTGAACTCCCTCAAAATTTAAATGTTGGCAGCTCATATGGATTCAAAACAAAATGAAGTCAAAACCAAAAACAGACACCCTTGACATTTCCTAAATGTCATAGATATGCCTCTGCCTCAAGTTCTCTGCAATGGCTGGTCCTTCTGGAATGATCTTCCTCTTAGACATCTGCAAGACCTGGTCCCTCTTCTCTTCAGATCTTTGTCCAAATGTCATCATCTTATCAAAGCCTTTCCTGACTACCCTTCTTAAAATTGCAACACCCTCTTCCTCCCACTTGTGCTCTCTCCCCTTTTCCTGTTTTTTTTTCCCCTCCTCCTCCATACTATTTATCACCTTCTAAATAAATAATAATTTAAAAAACTTAATGATTGTTTTGCCCATTTCCTACCACCATACTCAAGGAATATGAGGGCAATAATCGTTTATCTTAATTTGCTGGCTTTTGTACACCAAGTGCCTAGAACAATACCCGGCAAATAGTGGTCAAAGTTATGTGTTAAGTAAATGTTTTTGAAAAAACACCCTAACTATGTGAATCAGACCAAGCACACCTGGAGATTTGATTCGTTTCAAGGGCCACAAATTCACAACTTCCCTTTTAGACTCTTACAGAGTAGACCTTGGAGAAAAGTGCTATTTAGGGTTGCAAGCAATCCTCTGCCTCCCACAGAGTAGATGTTTGATTTATTTTGTTCTGGGAAATAGACCACAATGCGTTTTAAGAAAAGTCTTGTATATTTCAGTGAGCCTCATGGGTGCCTTTGTCTTCTCTGAATACTGGGACAGCAGTCTGCTTTTCATCTTGTCTCTATTATAAATCCTGGATTTCATTCTTAAATCTCTGTCTAGATCCTGGTGTGTAGACCAGTCCTGGTCTTTCCAGTTATAAGAGTCAGTGTCTTCTTCCCTTTTGGTTTGAGCTGGGTTTGAGTTGGGTTTGAGTTGGGTTTCTGTCACTGTGAATGAAAGAGTCCTGACAAGTTGAATGTAACTTTGGGTAAGTTGTTTCATGATTCCGAGTCTCAGTTCCTTTGCTTATAAAAAGGAGTGGGTCAGGGGGCACCTGGATGGCTCAGTGGGTTGAAGTCTCTGCCTTTGGCTTGGGTCATAATCCCAGGGTCCTGGGATTGAGCCCCACATCGGGTTCTCTGCTCAGCAGGGAGCCTGCTTCCCTCTCTCTTTCTCTCTCTCTCTGCCTACTTGTGATCTCTGTCTGTCAAATAAATAAATAAAATCTTAAAAAAAAAAAAAAAAAGGAGTGGGTCAGGTTAGAAAAGCACTAAAGCCTTTTCCAGGATTTCAACACTTTATAGAATTCTAACACAATTAAAGCCCCCAGTCTATGGAGCCCAAACATTTTTGACTGTAGGTGAACTGGTTTCCCCAGAGTCACATGCTGCTCTGCCTGGTCACTGATGTAGGAAATGTTGGGATTCGGAGGCCCAGAAAGAATTCTTGAGACATCTTCATTGCAAAAAGGTTGTTTTGTTAATGCACGGAGACAGGACCCTTGGGCAGAAAGGGCTGCCCCTGGATTGCGAGGAGCGACCGATTATATACTGTGGAGTTCAGGGAAGTAAGGATAAGGGCCATTTCCAAAAGAGCTTGCATATGGTTAAGACTCACAGGATCCTGGAGACCTGGCTATTGCCAAGCTATGTTTCCCACCTAGCAAACCATTGACATTAAGACAGATAGAGGAGTTTCCTGGAGGAATAGCCTACTTTGCTTGCCTCCAGTATTTGTCCATGGGCTGCAGGTTATAAGGAAATTTAATTGTATCTTTCGCCTTTGTTCCTTACCTCCACACCACTGACCCCTCTGACTAAGGCTATCCCCCCGCCCCTGCTGGCAGAGCCCCTCCTACCTATGCAACTTCTAGTATCTCCAGACATTAGATACAGTAGGATCCTTGCTGGCACATTTTGTTCTTTTGGACCCGGCTGTTGCTTGCCCCAGTTCAGGGCATACTGATAACTGTGGAGATGCTCCTTTTCCGCGCCCACATGGTACCCTGGTGTCGGGGAGCTGCTGGGCCACACTCGGGAATCAAAATAATAATAACAACAGCTCGTGTTTATGGAATGTTACTCAAGTGCCAGGGACTCAGTAGTGCTTCACATGAATAATTTCATATGCAGCTACTCTTCAGTTTAGAACATTCTTTTCCCAGATGACTCACGGTTCTCTCTTGTCTCTTCCAAGTCTTTGCTCAATTGTTGCCTTCCCTGCGAGGCCCAGTCTGACTGCCTGCATCTGGGCTTCACCCCCAACAGCCACCCGTCTTGTTCCTTTGTGGTACTTTTGTTCCCAGAGCACTTTCTTCTAATATACTATGCTTTATGATGTTTATATTAATAGTGTTTCCTGTCTGCCTGCCCTACTGGAAGGTAAGCTCCACAAGGATGGGTTCAACATTTGCAAATCAATCAGTGTGATAGAACAAATCAATAAGAGAAGACAGAAGAACTACATGGTCCTCTCAATTGATGCAGAAAAAGCATCTGACAAGATACAGCATCCGTTCCTGATTAAAACGCTTCAAAATCTAGGGATAGAAGGAATATTCCTGAACTTCATAAAATCTATCAATGAAAAACCCACAGCAAATATCATCCTCAATGAGGAAAAGCTGACAGCCTTCCCTCTGAGATCAGGAGCACCACAAGCATGCCCACTCTCATCACTTGTTCAACATAGTACTAGAAATCCTAGAAACAGCAATCAGACAACAAAAAGAAATAAAAGATATTCAAATTGGCAATAAAGAAGTCAAACTCTCTCTCTTCCTAGATGACATGGTACTTTACATGGAAAACCCAAACAACTCAACCCCCAAACTACTAGAACTCGTACAGCAATTCAGTAATGTGGCAGGATACAAAATCGACGAGCAGAAATCAGTTGCTTTCTTATACACTAACAATGAAAATATAGAAAGGGAAATTAGAGAATCGATTCCATTTACTATAGCACCAAAACCCATAAGATACCTGGGAATAAACCTAACCAAAGAGGTAAAGGATCTGTACTCAAGAAACTACAGAACATTCGTGAAAGAAATTGAAGAAGACACAAACAGATGGAAAAGTAGTCTATGCTCATGGATTGGAAGAATAAACATTGTTAAAATGTCTATACTGCCTAGAGCAATCTATACTTTCAATGCAATCCTGATCAAAACTCTACCAGCATTTTTTAAAATGCTGGAACAAACAATCCTAAAATTTGTTTGGAACCAGAAGAGACCCCAAATTGCTAAGGAAATGTTGAAAAAGAAAAACATAACTGGGGGCATCACATTGCCTGATTTCAAGCCTTACTACAAAGCTGTGATCACCAAGACAGCATGGTACTGGCACAAAGCAGACACGTAGACCAGTGAAACAGAATGGAGACTCCAGAAATGGACCTGTAACTCTATGGTCAACTAATCTTTGACAAAGCAGGAAAAAATGTACAGTGGAAAAAAGACAATCTCTTCAATGAATGGTGCTGGGAAAATTGGACAGCTATGTATAGAAGAATGAAACTTGACTATTCTCTTACACCATACACAAGGATCTTTATTTTGTTTACTCCTGTCTTGCAAGCCCCTAGGACAGTAGCTGGTATATAGCTCAATAAATGCTTTTTACAGGTGAGAAAACTGAGACACACAAAGGGAAGTAGCTATCCCACATCTCATGTCCAGCAAGTGGCAGAGCCTAGGTTCAAATCCAGGCCATCTTATTTCTGTTAACCAAGACACTCTCTTTGTGTGGACTGGGTAGTCCCCAGACCTAGCTCTAGCCTCCCTGGATGGCTCATTCCTCCTAGAGGCCCTGCCATATCCCTGGGGCACAAATAGGGCACAGAGAGTTGGTCCCAATCCACGAATAACCTATGAATCTTCCTCCTCCTTCAGCTCAACCCATGTCCCTTCCCCAGACACTGCCTACTTCCAGAATATCCACAATGAGATTAAACTTCCATTTAAGCCTGGGAAAGAGTTCATCTTTTAGAAACATCAGCTTTCCACCTAGCAAGTGCTCCTCAGGTTAAGAAATAAGATGGGCCACTATCTTGGAATGAAGTAGGATATCCAGAAAACAAAACAGAATCAGCTGTAGGTGTGTAAGTGTGTGTGTGTGTAAGATTCACAAGACTTTTATTCCCTGAGCTCCCCTTACCATATAGCTACAAATCCTCTTAATTCTAGTCCCAAAGTCCAGCTAGACTACGAATACCTTCTGAAACCCCTCTGAACAGAACAGGGTTTTCTGTAAAGTCCACCTACCAAGAGGGCTGGAGGGAGAGGAGCTCCTACTGCGAGTGTGAGAAAGGGTTGTCTTCTTAACTGGATGATTTCCCCAGCGCTTCCTCAATCCTGCAATGTCCAATTAGAGCACCCTGTGAGAATGACTTCTCCACACTTGGTGAAAAACAATAGCTTTTCCTTTGTATACAGTTCTTTCCACTCCCTGCCCAGCCCACTGGTCAAGCGATGGAAGTGTGTATGTGGTGTTGTTTTGAAACAAAGGAATACGGGACCTGTTGCAGAGGCTGTAACAGGTGGGGAGGAACAGGAAGACTCTCTAGGGCTAAGTGCAGCCCCACACAGACAGTGCTCAGAAAAGGAGGGGGCGCCTGGGTTAAAGCCTCTGCTTTCGGCTCAGGTCATGATCCCAGGGTCCTGGGATCGAGCCCCACATTGGGCTCTCTGCTCAGTGGGGAGCCTGCTTCCCCCTTTCTCTGCCTGCCTCTCTGCCTACTTGTGATCTCTGTCTGTCAAATAAATAAATAAAATCTTTAAAAAAAAAAAAGGTGGGGGGAATGATCATCTTTCTGTTCCTGGAGAGAAAGTTGCATCTTAAAAGCACAACCTCCCCTTCGTGACCTTATGCTTCTGACAATACCAATAAAGATATTAACATTAACCAAGATGCATTCTTCTTTCCTTTTCTCCCCCCCCAACTTCCTTTCTAGAAAAATCAACACCTGTGACTATTGTGGGGTGAGGAGGGCAGAGCATTCTGCCCATGCCAGTCTGCCAGTCTGAAAAGACATCTGTGCCATATGAACAGGCTAAGGGGGATGTGTTTCCATCCTCAAACATTTCCTGTCTTTCTAGTGACTTCCCATCTCTCTATGTTTGGCATGGAGTTTTAGCTGCTGGGGATTGATAAAAACAAAACCAAATCCTGTTGTGATCTTCTCACAGCTGGGCCCTTTGTGTTCATCTCTGAGTGAGTGGCAGGCAGGACCAGTGTGATCAAAGAGGAAAAAGCTGACTGCAATGTCACCCCAGAGGAGAGAAGAGGGGGACCAGGTGGGGTGCCACATAGCCTGTGCCTGGGCCCCGGGCTCCTAGGTACCCGGCTAGGCCTGGGAGAGGAAGACCACCATGAGCAGCTGGGTCTGAGGGACACCAGATGGTCATTTTTGCTGGCCTCCCTTTTCCTCTCTGGTAATTTGGGAAGCCTGGGGGAAGATTCCCTGACAAGATGGCCTCTGGCAAACCATGCATCTGCCTACCTCACTGTTTTCATTTGTGAGGGAAAGGGTATACAGCAGGGACCTCTGAAGTGTGGTTCTGAGGCTGATAGGAGGCAAGAGGGTGCCGGATCTCATAAAGCCAAGCTAGCAGGCAGCGCTGCCAGATGTGACCATGTCAACCTTGAGAGTCTCAAACTTGAGGGTTCAACGGAATCTCCTGGATGGGACTGCGGGTCCCATTCTGCCAGTTGCCTTTCAGTAGGACTGGGGTGGGACCTGAGAATTTACATTTCTAACAAGTTTCCAGGTGATGCTGCTGCCCCTAGTGTGGGAATCACAGGTTGAGGACCACTGCTCTAGCCCTCCCCTTCACCCAGGCAAGGAAGCCCTCAAAGAAGAAGTTCCCCCTGGGTGAAGCGGAACACTCCCACCATAACCTCGAAGTTAACTGCTGATAAAATACTCCTATTTCCTGGACGTCCTAGACAGATGTTATCTATCTGGGCCCTTGGGTGGGGAGCCCCTTCCATCTGAGTGTTCCCAACATGGGGTGCCTGGGGCTTTAGTATGGAAAGAGGACAGTTCTGCTATTGGGGGACTCCTAAAGGCACAGAGGGAGTGGGTCACATTCACCTTAGTGTTCCCGCTGCTAGCAAAGGGCTGGCTCAGACTCAGGACCCGATATATGTTCCACAAAGGAACTATAAGACTCTGAATTGAGTATTTGTGCAAGAGCCAGTGAAAAGAGAAGGGCAGAAAGGGATGGAAAGAGTTTTTAAAATTTTTATTTTTATGTATTTGAGAGAGAGTGAGGGAGCATGAGAGAGTGCACAAATGGGAGGAGGGGCAGAGGAAGAGGGGCAAGCAGGGATCCCCATCATAGGGCCCCATCCCAGGAACCCCGGAGACCACAACTCCGGCCAAAGACCGATATCCAACCAACTAAGCCACCCATGTTGCCCCGGGATGGAAAGATTTTTAAACACAGTTTACTAGGGACACCAAGCCTTGTTTGTGAAGACAAGGGTGTCCTCTGAAGCTGGGTGATTCCTTCTCCCCTTTGAGGAGACACAGGACTTCTCCAAGGCTAGCGGACACAGGGCTGCAGGAGCAAAACCAGCCAGCAGGGGGAGCCTCTACATTTGCTCTGTAGGTTCTCTAGGCCGAGGGAAACATCCCCCAGTCCTTCTGTACTTATTTGGGGGGGGAATAAAAGTTATACTGCAAAATGCCTCAAAGGTGTATTTAAAAACAAGATGAGAATAAATAAGCAATACACAAAAAATTCCCAACCTGAACAACAGTATTCTTTTTGTACTATAAACAGCCAGCCTACCAAATCCAGAGGTATTACTGCTCTAAGAGATAGCAATCCTTCAGTTCAGGAAGCTGGCCAGCCTATAGATTTGTCCATAGTGGAAAGAGAAGGCATTCTGGGGACATGCAAGGAGCAGCAGAGGCTCTGAGATGGGAAGAAGGCGTTTTGGGCAAAAGAGAGATAACTAGGCTAATTTGAAAGGACTTCTTTCTCCTGTCCATCCTGACCTCTGTCTAGGAGGTCAGATTTGGGTAGAGACTCAAGAAGGCACTATGAGGGGGCACCTGGGTGGCTCAGTGGGTTGAGCCGCTGTCTAAGCTCGGGTCATGATCTCAGGGTCCTGGGATTGAGTCCCGCATCGGGCTCTCTGCTCAGCTGGGGGCCTGCTTCCCTCTCTCTCTCTCTCTGCTTGCCTCTCCATCTACTTGTGATTTCTCTCTGTCAAATAAATACATAAAATCTTAAAAAAAAAAAAAGGCACTATGAGAAAAATCACAACAGTCACATTATCTATCCTCCTGTACTCACTTTTCCATGATGTGCTGATTTCTGTCCAGTTTCCAGATATCTCTAGGTTAAAGTGGTACCCCATGTGGCTCAGTCTCAGTAAGAGAGGCCTTCTGGTTGGCTCTTTGAAGGTGGATTCTAGGCTTGAACTACGGTTCTAGTCCTTCACTCTCTCAAAGTTTCTCTAGTGCCCATAGTGACCATGCTGGTGGAACATGTAAGACAAGCTGTGGATGGAGGACAGAGCAATACTAAATGATCAACGGACTGCCAGAGTCATGACTGACCCTCAGGAACCATGTTATCTGTCCCATACACTGGTAATGGACACATCATTTGGTGGTACTTGGCACTAGGGCAGTTCCTTGAGCTCTCTATCTCCAAAGCTGGCCCCCTCCAGTATTGTCAATCTGCTTTTTTACTGTCGGCGTTCACAAAGTCATCTAAACAAGAAACTTTCTATTTTCTACTCTCTCTGCCATCTATATTGGGCCAACAAAGGTTCCTGATGATTCTATCTCTTAAATAATCTCTGTCCTCTCCCCTCCACAGCTACCAGTGAGGACTCACGTCTTCTTAGACGTGTCTTAGCCTTAGCCTCTTAGCCTCTGTCTCCTCAAATTCCATTCTCAATGCTGATTCCAGATGATGTAAAAGTCATATGTGATTATGGAGTTCCCCTGTTTAAAAGCCACTGATAGCTCCTCAGTGCTTATAGAGGGTGAGATTGCCTTGCTTTCAGGAACCAGGCAGGGTATGAACAGAAACAAACAGATGGGGAAGAGGAATTGGGAATAAGAGTTTTACTGTACTCCTGTCCTGTGATAGGAAACCCGCGCCACCCCCTTCCCCTGCAGTCCTGTAAGTCCTCAAATTGAATTCCAGTCAATACAGGGGAATATAAATTGTATTTTAAATGATTTATTCCATTATTTATGCCACCCCAGCCAGGCAGGTTTCTCATTTCCTCCCCTACTTCCCTTACAGTTCCAAAAGAACTTTGGACTGCTTTCCTGGGATTTGTGCTAATGAGAAATCAGGTGCCACACAGTCAGGCTCATGTAGCATAGCAGACTGTTCTCTAGAGGGCCTTTCTGTGCTCGGGTGGGTGGGTGCTTCCAACAAAATGTCCCTTCTAGTCCCCCCAGCCTCTAGGTGGACAAAAGAATATGGTGTTGAAAGTAGAGCAATCCTTCTCCCTTCAACACAGACCCTTGTCCTCTACTCTCAGAAAAATCTCTTTTTCTGGGGTGCCCGTGTGGCTCAGTTGTTAAGTGTCTGCCTTCAGCTCTGGTCATGATCCCAGGGTCTTGGCATCAAGCCCCGCATTGGGCTCCCTGTTTGGTAGGAAGCCTGCTTCTCCTTCTCCCACTCCCCGACTTGTGTTCCCTCTCTCACTGTGTCTCTGTCAGATAAATAAAATCTTAATTAAAAAAAAAAAAGAAAAATCTCTTTTTCTGAACACTCCCAAACACACACACGATAAAAATTGCTGTTACTCTGGTTTTGTCCTTAATATCTGCATCTTGGGCATAGCTGGCCCTTGCTGCTGCACTTGACAGGAGCTGACAAGTAACCACTTGTGGGTGTCACCTATGCGGTGGCTGGAGTGTCTCTGGGATGAGGCGCTGAGACACTGGTTTTTTGCTTATGCACCCAGGCAACCTTCGTGTTTACTCACTGTCTCTTTGGTCAGCTTCCAAACCAGCAGCACCGCACCCGTTAACACTGGGCTCCACACCAGGGACTGATGGGCTGGCCTCTTAGTTGTAAGGAATTGTTATTTTTAACTTGAGCAATTGGTGGTTTCATTTGAGAAGCGCTTTTACAAACACACATCAGAGTTTCGCTTGACAAAAACCCTTCATGCCCAACGAGGCAGTGAAACCAAAAGGTGTGGTCAAATACTAATCAGCCTGTCTGTTCCTCTTCTTGAGAGACTCAATCCTGGATTGAGTGGATGTCTATCAACCCACTTGGATTTGTTGAGTTCCCACTATGTGCTTGACATTGATCTAGCCTTCAGGGACGCAAAGATAACTAAGGTATAGTCTGCCAGGAGTGATCAGTGTGTGAGCAGGGAAGCGTGATGTGGTGTTTAGGGCTAGAAAGACAGGGAGTGGTGAAGTGCTGTGGGAGTACTGAGGAGGTGGAGGGCAGTTGGGGAAGGTTTGTGGAAGAGTTGATATTTGAGCTGGATGTAAAAGGCAAGGCAGAAGTATTTTAAGAACAGCAATGCCAAATACTATGCTTGGTGCTTTACTGGCATTGATGGATATGGAATGCTTACAACATCCCTGTGAGAAAGAAATTGTTTAAATTTCTTTCTTGTTTAAATTATGCCCCTTTTACAGATGAGGAAACAGAGTCTTACAGAAAGTCAAGTCACTTGCCTAAGGTTACAAACCTAGTAAGTCAAGGAGCTGGGATGTGAGACATTACATACTAAGCACTCTGTAAATTAGTTAATAAAGCCCATGCCCCTTACACCATGTTATCACGGCTCCAGAAGCATGTGAAAGAGGCATATGTCTGGGTCTCACCCTGGATCACTAGAGGCATGAGTCCTTTTCGGTGGCATTCTTTAAGCTCTGAGTTAAAACTTGGAGCCTTGCCCACATTATGAAGAAGGCAGTCTTGGTCTGTGGCTCCCACTGGTCACAGGAGTGCCTTTGGTCCCCTCTTATGTGTTCTTCTTCCTCCAGGCTGCTCCTCCTGCTCCTTTTCCACTTTTATTTTTATTTTATTTATTTATTTTTTTACATTTTTTTAAATGTTCTTTTTTTTTTTTTTAAAGATTTTATTTATTTATTTGACAGAGATCACACGTAGGTGGAGAGACAGGCAGAGTGAGAGAGAGAGGGAAGCAGGCTCCCTGTTGAGCAGAGAGCCCGATGCGGGACTCGATCCCAGGACCATGAGATCATGACCTGAGCCAAAGGCAGCGGCTTAACCCACTGAGCCACCCAGGTGCCCCTCCTTTTCCACTTTTAAACAATCTATTTCTTAGTAAAGGATCAGGTCATTTAAGTTTGAATCTTAGAACTCAAAATACAGGAGAAAAAACAGGGAGATCATTTAGCTCAGCTTCTTGATTTACAGATGCAAAAACTGAGGTTGAGTTAACCAAGATTCTTTTTGCTTCAAGAAACAACACAATTTAAGCTATCTCAAGTAAAAAAGAGAAATATATTAGCTTTCAGGTGTGGGGCTAGCTTCAGGGAATTTTTTTTTTTTAAATGTCACTGGTTGATTTGAGCTCTCTTTTTAACCTCAAATCTTTTGTCTCTACTTCAAAATGTCCTGGCTTCAGTTGTTCTTATTATAGTTAGAAATCCTTTATATGGCTAGTAGAAGATATGACCACAGGAAACCACAGGCTATACCATTTCATGCTAGTGATTTTAGATAAAAGAGAACTTCTGTCTCCTTGTTTCAGTGTACATCAATCCCAGAGAAAGACTGATTGGCCAAACTTGGGTCACATGGATACTTCTTGGCCCAAGCACTGTGGCCATCTGGATGTGTTGGGATGACTGACCAGACCTGGGTCTCGTGCTATCCCCATGTGGGGGTGGGGAGGGGATGGCAGGTATTATGGAGAGCCGCTCCACCAGAATCATCTGTGGTTTTATAGAGGAAGGAGGGTTGCTCTTATCAGAAGAGCAGTGAGGTAATAAGCCATCTAAGACAGTCCTAAATGATCCTTACCACCTCCTGTATCCAGGCTTATAATCCCCTTTCCTTCCCTGGACTGTGAGCTTGACCTAGAATGAACAGAATATGGTAAAAGTGATGAGCTATCCCTTCTGATATTGCATAACCAAAGTCTGGGACCCCTGCCCCTTCCTTTTTTCTTACTCACTCTGGTGTAGCCAGCTCCCATGAAGTAAGTTGCCCTGCAGAAAGACTCATGTGGCAAGGAACTGAGGGTTCCCTCTGGCAAAGAGCCTCCAAGGGACTGAGTCCTGCTGGCAATCACCAAGTGGACTTGGGAGTGGATGCTTTCCCACCTGAGACTCGAGTAGAGGGAAGCCCAGGCCAACTGCTTCATTGTAGTTGTGAGAGATTCTAAGCTGCATGGTCTAGCGAAGCCACACTCACATTCCCCACCCATGGACACTGAGAGATAATGAATATGCATTGCTTTAGGCTGCTGAGTTTGGAGGTAATTTGTTACACAGCAATAGAAAACCAACACAAGAAGGAATGACCCTGAGCAGATAGGAAAAACAGAGAGCTATCCACCATAGAACATATTAGGACACAAAATACCACCATTGTTTTCGTTTCTGACCATCCTAAACTTTCCTTTTGAGACTTTTCCTTCCAGTTCCGTGTTCCTTCCTGCCTGGATTATCCTTTTTTTCTTCATGCTTTTTCTTTATTTATTTTCCCATTCTCCATGCTTCTCTAAGAGCGAGCAGGAAAGGGAAAGGAGAAATAGTTTAGGAAACTCACAAGAATGGGGAGCCTCTATGTGTCAAACACTTTGCAGAGCACGTTCAGTGACTGATCTAATTTAGTCGTTCCCCACACACTACTTTTGTGTTTATTAGTTCTCTTCTACAGGTAAGAAAACTGAAGCTTGGAGAGTTGATGTGACTTGCTCAAGATCACTTATCAGGGAAGGGACAAGGCTGGGACACAAGAAAACCCTGGCCATTCCCCAGCAGCCTGCTGCCTCCTGGCATGCAGGTAATTGTTTTTATCCAATAATAGGCCCACTTGTTCCTGCTCATGGGGCATGGACTCCAACATCAGGCCCTCACTCAGAGAGGACTGCCCAGTTTGACTGTATGGCTTCCACAGAATTCCTCTCTCCTTTTCTTTCTGTGCCAGCCCGTAAATTTCTAACCAGACCTGCTGCCAGGTGAACAAATCCCCTGGGAAGGAATCCCTTCTTCACTTTCCAAGTCAAATTGTTTCTGTGTTCAATCAAAGACTGAGCGTGCCAGGGAGGACGCAGGGCCACCTGCTCCCACAGGTGCCAGCGACAGCCCTTGTTTATTGAGGACAGCTTCCCATTCCGGCAGAAAAAGGGAGCCAGAAATTTCAGGGCCCAGAGAGGATGTCCCAGGCTTCCACAGCACCAAGTGGGAAACCTCTGCCTTAGCTTCTCCTGCCACACCACATGCAGACAGAGTGGAGAGGTTCTGTGCACAGACGTAACTCCGATTCCATCACCAAGATGGCTGTGTGAAGTCCCATCAGCCCAGCAAGAGAAACCTACAACAGCGACTAGACCATAAGCCTGGTTTCGGAGACAGAGAGAAAATAATTGCCCTGAAATGTTACTCTATGCCAGATGAGTCATGGCCAAACTGCCCAGGGAAGCATTTTTAGAACATCACCGAGGGGACAGTCATAGATCTAAACCTTCAAAAGACGCAGGAGAGAAGCAGGCTCCTAGCTCAGCCAGGAGCCCCATGAAGGGCTTGATCCTAGGACTCTGGGATCATGACCTGAGCCTAAGGTAGCCGCTTAGCTGACTGAGACACCTGGGCACCCCTGAAGGGGCTACATTTTTTAAAGGTCAATTGCTTTCTCCCTGGGAGGATGCTTCTAATAGGGACTACAGAGATGGATAATTAATCACCGTGATCCTGGGAGAGTAGCCAGGAACAGGAAAATCATCACTGGGAAGCCGCTCTGCATCTGATTCGTGCCTCCCCTTCCCTGCTCTCATTGAGGGATGAGCAAAACTCAGGTCTGCTTTCCAGAGCAAAGCCCTCACGGGCCTTACTGACTTGCAGTTGCTTTGTGGTATTAGCTCATTTATAGAGCCGAAAATCACATGTCCAGCAGAGACTGCTCCCACAGAAACATGTCACATCTTCTTTTCCCCCCATTTATATTTTCAAGGGCCTATATTTATTGCCGCAATCATTTCTTCATGACAGACCTGTGCTATATTTGTACACACGCCAATATGCAGCACATACCTGGTGTCGGCCTGTAGCCCAATTTAAAAAATGGGGAAGGAATCGGATGTCTGAGGTTTGAAGGCTGAACTGACTTCTTCCCATTTCAGGGACAAGTCATTCATTTCCAGTTTCCATCCTCTCATCAGGATTTCCCTGTACCTGCCCCGCCCCCCCATTCCAAGCTTTTCTTCCCGGCTCCTTGGGCTGTTCTGTTCCCTCCTCTCAGATTCTCCGAGGCTCCCTCTCTCCCGGACTCTTACCTGCTGCGGCCCCGTCTCCCCCAGGCTGTGGCTGGCCATGGAATGGACTGGCTACTTTTTACCTACTTCCTGCAGCCGGGGGCTGTTGTTGGAAGGTTCGCCCTTCTTGGAGGATTGTTAATAATGAACACCCTTGCTGAGCGCTTAGCATAAGTTAATGAACACCCGTGCTGAGCTCTTCACGTGTGTTGTTCCCCTTAATCCTCACAAGAAGCTTGTTCTCCTCATCATCCTGCTTTACAAATGAGGACACCGACGAACAGAAAGGCTAAGCGACGCTCGCGGCGTCACCTGGCTAGTGTTGGTCTCAGAGCTTGAACTCGGTCAGCCTGGCTCAGAGCTGGTGTTCATCAGGCTGCTCTTACTGGCTGGAGCCAGATCTTGGCCGGTTTCCTGCAGGGTCCTTGAGGCCTTTGTTGTTGGTGGACCAGGTGCAGCTCTATCATGAGACAAGACAGGTGTTCATGAAATTCTATTCAAGAATCATGTGTTGAATATCTGTTGGCTGCAAAGCCCTAACTTGTAAACCCAGGGTGTAGGTTTTGGTGCAGAGATGAACCATGCTAATCTTTCACTGAATGATTGGAAAGAGAATCCTTCTGCTTGGAAGAAGAGTGGATCCATCTTGAGGCAAAACCGGCAGGTTTTTGTGTCCCATCGTGGGGCACTTCTTGAAGCCTGTCCTGGTTTTTGTTTTTGTAAGATTTTATATATTTATTTGACAGAGAGAGATCAAAGTAGGCAGAGAGGCAGGCAGAGAGAGAGGGGGAAGCAGGCTCCCCACTGAGCAGAGAGCCCCATGCGGGGCTCAATCCCAGGACCCTGAGATCATGACCTGAGCTGAAGGCAGAGGCTTAACCCACTGAGCCACCCAGGCACCCAGCCTGTTCTGTTCTTTAACTTCGGAAGCTTTTCCATATCCAGCAGGATCTCCTTTCTGTGCTTTTGCACCCAGCATTGCACTCAGAAATAAGGTCATAGGAACATCTATGCATCTTTTTTTTTTAAGCTTTTATTTATTTAATAGAAAAAGAGAGCACAAGCAGGAGGAGTGGCAGGCAGAGGGAGAAGCAGGCTCCCTGCTAAGCAAAGAGCCCAATGAGGTGCTGGATCCCAGGACCTTGGGATCATAACCTGAGCCGAAGGCAGAGGCTTAACCGACTGAGCCACCCAGGCGCCACACATCTGGGCATCTGTAATGGAAGTTTTGCCGTCTGCTTATCCAGGAGGGCCCTCCAACATTTATTCACTTGCCTGGCTCTGGAGAGGCCACAGTGGGTCATGGTATCCCCAACCTCACTGAAGTTGTACTTTGGTAGATGAAGGCAGACACGAGCCCCTCTAAAGTGTAAAATGAAAAAAAGAACCCTAAAGGGGAGAATGTAAAGTGAGGTAGGGCCCTACATTGATTACTAAAGGACATTATTTCTTTTATGGGGTGATGGTAATATTATAAATATTGGTTGGAGTTTTGGTTGCACAAGGAATATATTTTTCAAACCTCATGTGCATGGAAAACCTGACATTTCTCTGTGTGTAAACTTTACCTAAATAAAAGTTCTTTGGTATAAGAAATAAAAAAGGCCTGGGTCTACAGGAACACTAGTAAGTAGACACAGAGTCATTCCCAAGTATCATATAGGTAAATCATGTGAGAACCATTCATTCAACAAATATTTACTGAGCACCTAACATGTACTGGGCTGTTCCAGGATCCATTAGGGAAGAGACAAAGAGTGCTGTGTTCACAGAGCTTACATTCCAGTAGGACCCTCCAGGGAGTGAAGGAACGGGAGATTTCAGCAGGAGGGGGGCAGATGTCAGGCCATTGAGATGGCCTCGGTGACCCCCAAAAAGAGGGGAATTAGTTAAAAAGGTCCAGGAGGCAGAAAGCCAAAGTTCCATAGATGATTTGTAGGCAACAACAGCCCTTTGGGAGTGGGGCCCAGAGAGAGCCTTCAAATCTTCCAGTCTCAACCCCACCCAGAGTCTCCCTGCAGCTTAGGAGGGTGGCACCCACACCCCCTCCCCACCAGCGACTCTGTGGGATGAGAGGACAGTGCCTCCGCCAGAGGGCCCAGGCTCACTTCTGCAAACTGTGGAATAGGGTGTGGGCTCTAGCCAAAGCCAGCAAACCAGGAGGCTGGAAACTTATTTTCTGAGCGCTGGGAGAGGCAGGGAGGTGTCGGTGCTTTTTGAAATCAAACCTATGTCCTTAGAAACACCGCAGAAGGGCTTGGCAGAGCCCCTGGGAGTGGGAGGGCGCTGCTGTGAATCACAGGAGATCCGGGCAAGAAGAGGCCATCTGAGCAAGAGGCAGCTTCTTTTGAAGTACTAGAATTTTTATTAAATAAAGGATCCGGGAAGCCTTGATCATACAGCACAGTTTAATGACTTAGTCTATGATAAAGGACAACGAGGCAATATATATGGTCCTGCTTAACTAAAATGATGGAAGTGCCATATAATCTCTGAATTTACAAAGAGAGCACAACTTACACCATACAGCATATTCTGCACTTGGTCTTCTTCAGAAACAGCAAGAAGATACTAGAAGAGTAGAGTTGGCGTAACAGTCTGTGATACTTGTAACATCCCTCATCTCTTCCCAATTTTTATTTCTTCTAGAGCCCATTTTTGTTGTTGTTGTTGTTGTTGTTCTCTAGTTGATCATACTCAGATGGTTTCCTTTCTGTTCCATTAGTTGAAAATACATACAAAACTTCCAGGTGATATGGGAACTTTCTTTTAGAGGGTGCATAAGAGAAAGAAATTAAGTTCAGGAAGAATTTTCTTAAGCCTCAACAACATAAAAGAAATTTCATTTATGTTACAAAATGACCAAAATGCCTCCAATGAAGCCTGAAAGCAAACAAGCACCACATTCTTCTCCAACACATCGGAACTCTTCTCTAGATGTTGTCTCTTCATGTGATTTTCCCAGTGCACAATGCTGACCCACAAGGGAGAAAGAAGCAGAAGAAAAGACACAGTCAAGACAGGTCAACACTCTCTTGGAATTTGGAAAGCTGCTGTATTTTTACACGAGTTGTCAAATTTTTTTCTGTAAAAGTCCAGGTAGCAAATAGTTTAGGTTTTGGGGGTTATGTGGTCTGTGTCAAAACTATTTAATTCTTTCATGATAGCATGACGGTATCTGTACCGGTATCTGTACTGATAGCATGACCATAGCTGTAGATAGTAAGTAAACAAATCGGTATGGCTGTGTTCCAATAAAACTTTATTTACAAAAACAGTTATGGGTTGGATATGGGCCACAGGCCATTCATTTTCGGCCAGTCCTTGTATTATTGGTTAAATAATAACAGACTGGAGATAGGTACAAATAGAAGGGGGAGAAAATGGAGCTAGAAAATGGAGTCAAGGATGGCTATGTGTTCACCAAACCTCATTTTTGTATAGACGTATGAGTTTGTGTTTTTCCAGCTCCCCTCAGAGTTAGGTGGGACCATGTGGCTGAGTCTGAAGAGCAAAATACAGGCAGAAATAAGGCATGCCTCTTTCAGGCCTGGCCTTTGTGTTCTTGGTTGGTCTTTCTTTATCTGCTGGCTGGTACGGCAGGAGCCCAGGGAGAAATCTGAGGCGCCAGAAATTGCAGTCATGTGGTTGAAGGAACTTACATTCCCAGATAGTAGGGTTTGGCAGAGCTTCCCAGCCAACACTGTCATACTTAGACAGGAAGTAGCCATTGACATTTTTTTTTGCTATTGACTTTTCATTTTGCACATTGACTGAGAATTGGGGGTTGGTTTGTTATAGCAACCAAGGTTACTTCTTTGAACCAGTGCAGAACCCAAGAATCATGTTACTTTGTGCCACAGACACCCAGAAAGTCCAGGAATTGGGGGCAATATATACTTTTTTTAAAAAAAGATTTTATTTATTTATTTCAGAGAGAGAGAGAGAGAGTACGCAAGACAGTGGGAGAGGGGCAGAGGGGCAGCAGGAGAGGGAGAGAATCTCAAGCAGACGCTGTGATAAATGTGGAAACACTGTACCAATGCGGGGTTCAGTGTCATGACCCCAAGATCATGACCTGAGCCCAAAGAATCGGACACTTGACTGACTGAGCCACTCAGGTGCCCAGAAACAGATACTTTTGAATGTGGGGCAAGGGTGGGATTAGAATTAGAATTGTTTGCATTTTCAGATTAAAAAGACACCCAGACCCTGAGATCCCACCTTAACTCTGCAAAGTCAGTAGACAGCCTTTTCAGAGGAGTTTTCAAATCCTTCACCTAAAATGAGTCTGTTTGATTCTAACAGAGGCTTTGTTAGAACCCATTAATATGAGAATCAGAGACCATTTAAGCTAGCTGAAGCAAAATTGGGGAATTTATGATAAACCTGTTGGGGCATTTCCACAGATTTAAGGATTGGCATAAAGGCCAGCCTGAGGTCAGGTCAGGGTTCCAGAACTGGAAATCCATCAGGACTGTCAATCAGCTGCTGGTTCTTCTGTAACCTGGCTTCCTCTATCAAGGGTGGCCAAGCTCAGAAACAGAGGTTTTTATTTCTCCCTCTCAAAAAACACCAACCCAGATGGAACTTGAGTCTCAGTTCTGATACCCACTCTGAGATAGCAGGACAGCAAGTCTGGTTGGCACTGCATGAGGTCAGTCAGTGGTGGCCATGGGCCACCGGCTGCTGAGGCCCAGCCTGGGGTGAGGTTGGCTCTGCAGAGGGTCAGTGGGAACTGAACCAACCTCTCCATGCAGGTAGGTAGGGCTGGTGTTTTTTCCCTCATTTCGTTCAGATGGCAACACAGGCGGAACTGACGTCACTGTTCTCATTTTTCCCATAAGGGAAAGTGCGGCCCACAGAGGTTCATGAGTTTCTGCAGGCCACCTAGATGCTTCAGCAGGGCTGTTCCCACAGCCAGCCTGGCTCTTCCTCCAGCCGCTCATCTCTTACCACAGGTGTCCCTCTGTGTCCCACATAATCAGTAATTGCTCAAGTAGCATCAGACCAAGAAGTTCTGGTGGATTGGAATCTTATCACTCAGTACCAGCCAAGCACTGCCTTTGATACCTGGTAGGCGCTCAATACATATTTGTTGAAAGACTGATCACCCTTGTTGCCTGCAGAGAATATGGGACATACTGAGCAGTCTAAGGAAGAAATAAGATTCACACAGAATTCCACCATTACCTCTTGAAATGTGACCTTCATACATTTTTATAAAAACGGGATTTTAGGGGCGCCTGGGTGGCTCAGTGGGTTAAGCCACTGCCTTCAGCTCAGGTCATGATCTCAGGGTTCTAGGATTGAGCCCTACATCGGGCTCTCTGCTCGGCGGGAAGCCTGCTTCTCCTTCTCTCGCTCCCCGTGCTTGTGTTCCCTCTCTCGCTGTGTCTCTCTCTGTCAAATAAATAAATAAAATCTTTTTTAAAAAATAGGATTTTACTCTACATACTATTCTATCTTCTTCTTCCCCCCCTCTCTTCCTCTCATCCTTTCTTTTTTCTTCTTTTCACTTTACAGTATTTTGCAACCTCATTTGTAGTGACTCTAGGATTTTATCCCATGATCCCATTTATTTGTTGAAGATGTTCTCCCTTTTAGGTTGTTTCCAGATTTTCTGCACACACAGCAGGCTGTAATGGATCCCCTGGCATCTCAATTTCCAGGTCTATCTTAGACTGTTTCCACGAGGTATGTTCCTAGAAGTGGAATTCCTGGCTCGAATGGTGGACACACTTGGGATGCTTTTTGCTGACTGGTCGTCCAACAGACTGCTCCAATGTATGCTTCTACCTGTGTTTTGAGAGTGTCTATTTTCAAAGGTCTGATTTTTAAAAAGCCTCCTTTGGCTTTAGCAAATGTGTTTAGAAGGGCTGTTGATTCTTCCTGTCCAGGTGAGACTCCTGAGAGACAGGAAACATTGGGCCTGGGCCTTCCAGTACTCCAGGAGGTGGCATGCTGGCTGCACGGGGGTGGGGGTAGATCTGGAGCAGCCTCTTGGCCCATAAGCTGCCCTTAGCAGTTCAAATGAGGAGCAGAAAAAAGAAAGTCTCGCACACTCTGCAGTCCATTAAGTGTTGTATGATAAGCAAAGAGACTTCTTTCTACGATGCATTCCACAGAAACAGAGCCCTTTCAAGACCAACGGCCACAGGATAAGAAAGCTGTGGGGACGTGACGTCTACTAAGAGGAGTGTGTCTGAGGACCACACAAGGCTGCTGCCTGGCTCTCCCATGCGGGAATGGAGATGGGCCAGAGCCCTAGATGGCTAGGCTCATTATCAATGCCCTGAGAACCAAGATGTATCACGCATGATGATAAAACCTACATCGTAAAGCATATTCACATGAAGATTATTTCCTTATCACAATGACCAACATCGAGGCCACAGAAATTGTTCATAACATACATGAATTGCTCTAGGTCCCACAGCTAGTAACTGGCAGTTTGAAATTTGAGAATCCATTTCCCAAGTCTTCATGGTTTGGCCTTTCCACTCTCCTGTGATGAATATTCTCACCCTTCCATTCTGGGTTACACTGTCTTCCACAGAACTGCCTACCAGGGAGCCCAATGCATGCCCTGTTCATCACCCACGCGGACTACTCAGGACTCTGTTTCCGGATATAAGTGGGGGCCTCAGTACACTTAGGGAACTTAAGGTCTAGCCATCCTTCTTATTGTCCCCACGACATGTCCTCTTGGCACCCATACTCCTATTTACAGTTTGGAGGGCTTCTCAGGAATCCTCGCCCTCCCCATTTTATAGGGATGAACAGGTCTCCACAAAGCGGAGAGTCCCAGGAGCCATGAGTGAGCCATCCTGGTGAACTAATGCCTGTTCAGAGTGTGGGCAATGGGCATGTCTGGCCAAGGTGGCCCTTGGCACCTGTCTTTAGATAACAATGCTATTCTTGGGTACCACAGATGATAAATTTATCTCTGTTCTCTTTCAACAGACTTTCTGCTGGAAGCATCTCTGTAGATCTGAACCATCTACAATGCTTCCAGTGGACTATAGTGTTTGCAGACAGCTTTCCAAGGTCACCTGACAGTGCTTCGTCTCAGCCCTTCTCTTCTGTAGGGCATCTGAGTAAGCAGATGAGGCCCTTCTCTCTTTCTGTATCTGTTTTCCTTAACCTTGTAGCAAAGCTCAATTTCTTGGAGGGCCACCCTCATTACTTTCTAAGCTGGGATAATCCTGGAAAAACGTGTGATGTATTTGGGGTATCCAACTCCTTGCCTTCCAGGGCCTCTCTAGTGGTCTAGAACTCCATTTCACCTCTATTTTTCACACCCCCTCCTCCTGCCCCTGCCTTTGCCCTGCAAAGACTCTGGGTCTAGGAAGAAGAAGATCTGCATTCCATCTCCACATCTACCTCTGACACACTGCGATTTTAAGCCATTGACATCATCTCCCAGGACCTCAGTTTTCTCATCTGTAAAATGGCACTATTAGATCACCTCAAAAATGATTTCTATGCCTTCTGTCAGTTCCCTCGCTTTATTGAGACCCAGGCTTCCAAGTCCCAGTGCTCCAAGTTCCAAGTCCCATATCTGTCTTTCCAGATCTTTTCTTTGAATTCTTCCCCAGGTGACTTCTAGAGGCAGGCCTCATCTCCAGGGCTTGACTCTGCTGATGGGAATGCCACAGCCTGCATCAGGTGTGTGAGTGGAATTCTGGAGCCTGATTTTGTGGTGTCTACTACTCATTGCAGTCAGCCAGGACTTGCCTGTCTAAGGGGTTCTTTTCTCCATGCCCAGACAATTCACTTGTAGCAAACTTCACACGTAAGTAGGAGTTTTCTCTCTCTCCTAGGCTATGGGTGGGCTAGGGGTTCCTTTTAATTTACTGTCGTGTGAGAACACGGATTGACTTCCCATTTAACTTTCATGGTGATGCTTCATATATACAGAGTTTTTCATAAAAGCCTGTGTAGGGCATGACCTCCCATCCTCCTGACCTAAAAAGGTTGGGTGCATTTTTCTTCGCTTAATGGGGGAGTTACTTTTTGTGGAAAAGAGAAAAGCTGATCCTTTTCTGCTCTAGAGCCCTGGATAGGTTGCGGTGGTTTTCTAGAATGGATTAAAAGAAGAAGTGTGTGGTCTTTGGAATGAAGAGGGAAGCCATTCAAGTGACTTGGAGACCCAGACAAATACAAACACAGTCTCATAAGCTCACATTTGCAAATGACTTAAAATTTGCCAGGAAGTGTGGATGACTAATCAAAGCAGAAATCTTCCCAGTGAGGGAACTTTAAAAAAAACAAAACAAAACAAAAGCCCCCAACCCCATAACAAAGGAAAAGCAAAACAAGACCCCAAAACACCAAACAACACCAACAACAAGAAGGGATAATTAGTAAGGCTCTTAGGACTCTCCAGAACTATAGTTGAGCAAGCTCGTTAAGGCCTAAGTGGTTGTTTTCCATCTGGTTCTAGCTGCTGGATGCACTCAGGTGGCTTATTGGAATAAGGCTGCCCTGTCTCTGCTGTTTTACCAGCCACTAAATAATCCCCTCAGACTGTTGCTGGGAGCTGGGTCAGGGACATAAGCCTCCCCTGAAGAATCAACCAAGATAGTAACCAGTGTCCCACTCACCCCAGAATGACCCCAAGGAGCTCAGGAGGACAGTGCTGTCTCAGGCCACTCATCACCCTTCCTCAGCTGGTTCTCACTGTGTCTCCGGAGAAAGCCCTGCCCAGGACCCTTCCTCCCAAGTGACCATGGACAAGTCACTTGAGTTCTTTGGACTTGGTTTTTCTCACCTGCCATTTGAGAACCTAGCAAGCTCTGCTATTTAGGTAGCTTCAGAAATACTGAGCTGAGGTCCAAAATATTAAGTATCAAGTGAGGGAGACATCCTTCTTGTGTATTCTAACAGCCGCCATTTGCTGAGCTCTCCTTACATGCCAGGCACCATGCTAACTGCCCTAGGGACCTTCTTTTCCTTAATCCTTACAAGAATTGTGTGAAGATTTTTGCGGCTCCATATTACAGAAGAGAAAAATGAGGCTCAGATTGGTCAAAACTTACACAGGGAGATCATGGAGCTGCAAGCAGCAAGATGTGAACCTCAATCTTTCTGTCCTAAGGCTCTTCCTTTGCACAGTATTTCTTTCTTTCTTTCTTTCTTTTTTTAAATTAACTTGAAAAAAAATTCCAGTGTAGTTAACACACAGTGTTATATTGGTTAACACACAGATGTCAAATATGGCGATTCAACAATTCTATACGTTACTCAGTGCTTATCAAGGCAAGGGTACATTTCATCTCCTTCACCTATTTCACCCCACCCCCCACCCCCACATACCCCCTGGTAATGATCAGTTTGTTCCCTAGAGTGAAGACTGTGTTGCTTGGTTTGTCTCTTTTTCTCTGTTTTATCCTTTGCCTATTTGTTTTGTTTCTTAAATTCTGCATATGAACGAAATCATATGGCATTTGTCTTTCTCTGATTGGCTCACTTCACATAGCATTGTACCCTCTAGATACATCCCTGTTGTTGCAAATGGCAGGATTTCATTCTTTTTTTTAATGGCTGATTAATATCCCATTGTGTGTGCATGTGTGTGTGTGTGTGTGTGTGTGTGTGTGTGTGTATTGACGGACACCGGCCGTTTTCATAATTTGGCTTATTGTAAATAATGCAGCAATAGACATGAGGTGCATGTATCCCTTAGAATTAGTGTTTTTGTATTTTGGGGCTAAATACCCAGCGGTGTGATTACTGGATTGTAGGGTAGTTCCATTTTTAACTTTTGAAGAAACTCTGCCATTTTCCACAGCAGCTGCACCAGTTTGCATTCCCATTAACAGTGCATGAGGATTCCTAGAACTCCACATCCTCACCAACACTTATTTCTTGTGTGGTTGATCTTAGCCATTCTGACAGGTGTGAGGTGACATCTCATTGTAGTTTTTATTTGCATTTCCCTGATGATGAGGGATGCTGAGCATCTTTTCATGTGTCCATCTGTATTTCTTCTTTGGAGAAATGTCTGCTCATGTCTTCTGCCCATTCTATAATTGGAGTCTTTGTTTTTTCGGTGTCGAGTTATACAAGTTCTTTATATATTTTGGATACTAATCCTTTATTGAGGATGTCATTTGCAAGTATCTTCCCCTATTCAGTAGGTTGTGTTTTAGTTTTGTTGATGGTTTCCTTCCCTTGCAGAAGCTTTTTACTTTTATGTAGTCCCGATAGTTTATTTTTGCTTCTGTTTCCCTTGCCTCGGGAGACATATTTAGAAAAAAGTTGCTATGGTCAATGTCAGAGATATTACTGCCTGTGATCTCTTCTAGGACTTTTATAGTTTCGGGTCTCACATTTAGGTCTTTAATCCATTTTGAGTTTATTTTTGTGGATGGTGTAAGAAAGTGGTCCAGTTTCATTGTTTTTCATGTAGCTCTCCAGTTTTCCCAACACCATTTGTTGAAGAGACTGTTTTTTTCCTATTGTATGTTCTTTCCTCCTTTGTCAAAGATTAATAGACCATGTAAATATGCATTTATTTCTAGGATTTCTATACTATTCCATTGATCTATGTGCTTTACACAATATTTCTAAGTGGAGAGAAAATGATTCCTCTCCAAGATTTTGTCAAATACAAAGAAGGCACCCCAATTACAGAGTGTTAGGCAAGCCTTCAGATGACTGTAGTCCTAGTTGACCCCTTAATGATAATATCATGAGAGACTCTGAGTCAGAACTACCCAGTTAAGCTGTTCCAAATTCCTGAACAATAAAAACTGTGTGAGATAATAAATGTTTACTGTCTGTTTTAAGCCTCTGAATTTTGGGATAATTTGTTGCAAAGCAATAGATAACATACATCATCTTGGCTACCATGGATTCACCCAATTAACAATTATTTACTATTAATTGTGACCGGCAACCTGCTAAATGATTGAAATGAAGTAGTGAACAAGACTAATATGGTATCTGTCCTGATGGAAATAATCATCTCTTGGGAGGGAGGGATATTAAACAAGCAAGCAAATAAGAGAACACCAAGAAGGAAATACCATCTTTAAAATTAACTTACTGGGAAGGTTGAAGGGGAAATATTAAACCTGAGTCTTGAGGATAGAAAGAACCAGGAGGTTCTGGCATTTTCCTCCCCATCTGTCTTGATGTCCTCACTCTTTGCTGCCTTGAGTTGTTTTGGAAAGGAGGCAAGGTATTAAAGATCCTAGCAAATGAAATAATAGAGAATTCTTAGTTTTCTTTGGGCCTGAATCTTCTCCATAGAGAAAATGGACTTTTAAAAGCCCACTCGGAGAGCTGGTACAGGCCAGATAGCTCTGCATGATAAAGGGAATTGGGGAGAGGCAGAAGCTGCCTAGAAGAGGGTTGGGGAGGGTTAGAAGTTCAAGAGGTACTTGGGAAGAAAGAAATGTCTAGTAGGGATTTTTATTCCTCTCTTCATTAGGTGTATGTGATAAAATGCTTTTCTTCCCACAAAATGGCCAATAAAATCTCTTGCTGCCTAACACTTTCTGGAGTACTCTGGCTTTTTGAGGCTATGAAAAAGCACTGCATCCTCCTCCAAGTCTGGCTTCAAGTGAACCCAAGACTGTTCACAGGAGACCAGCCATGCATGGGTTAGACAAACACATAAACACAATCGTGTTTGTCCTACAAATAAATGAAGGCTTCTGATCATCACTGCCATGCAGATGGACAGCTGTGCTCCCGACTCGAGTCGGCGGCATCAGTGGTACTGTGGGCAGCTGTGCAGAGGTTGCTGAGTTTTGGGGTAGCACGGAGGTGCCAAGGGCGTTCAGGCACTTGGAAGCCCAGCTGAAGTCTTCTGGACCCAGACACTGTCCTGGGTCTCCCCAGCAAGCTCTCCCCTCTGGAACATGCAATGTTCTGCCCACTCAGTCTGGCCCTATTTACTGACATTCATCTTTATGTATATTTTATATGTACATGACCTGTCTTTCCAGTTAGATCATCAGTTCTTCAAGGGTAGGTGACATTTTTCTTTTATCTCTTTCTGTAACCCACAGTGCATAATAGGGTGTCTTTGTATAAAAGTGCTCCATTAATATCTGGCTTCACTTCATTAGCATCAGTTTTGAGTGATTATCTGACTGGAGAGAGGAGCTGTGGACCTGAATAGCTATGCAGACAAGCTTTAAGAGCACACATTGTATAAACGTATTTGCCCTTTCCACTTGGCAAGCTGAAATTCTAAAAATCATTTACGTAATTTCAAAGTTATTGGGGACTACAAGGGGAATCCCAAGTCAGGAATTTACACTGCTTACAAAAGCAGAGATAATGTTAGTTGCCTTAAAAGAAAAGAAAAACAAACAAACAAACAAACAAACTGTGAGGTAACCCCAATATTCAACTTTAATCAGAGTCTTTTTTAAGCAGGTCTTTTCTAACCTCCTCAAATAAAGAGATTGGCCTTATGTTCTAGAATATGAGGTTTTTGTTTGTTTGTTTTGTTTTTAATTTGAGGATTTAAAAAATGTAGGGTAAATGGTGAATTAGAATCTTAGAGTAACAGACCACATGTACCCCATGAAGATTCTCATTAAAAGAGAATGTTTTCAGTAGTTCCTTATCATTTTGTGCATATATCTTTCTTGTTCATTTTTTAATGTAATGTGAAAAATCATTTTATGTTGAACTGAAATTACTTTTACTGCATTAGAAGAAACCCATGCTTCTAATTTTGGAACAGCTGTAATAATTTAGGGTAGAAAAATATCCCTAATTATATTTTACGAACATCATTCTAAATATTGCCTAATACACTGCTAATTTTGGCTAGATTTTAAATAAAATAGACTTCAGTGAAACAATATTAAAAGCATATTACAAGGGATTAGATATAGTCTCAAAGACTAGCACTTTTAATTCTGTTTTACAACGTTGTGGAGGATTGTTATAGAAATTGTTATCATGATTCTTCTTCTTATTTGTTTTTGGGGGAGTGCAGGCCAGAGGGAGATGAAGAAAGAATCCCAAGCAGTCTCCACACCCGGCATGGGGCCCGACGCAGGGTTCAGTCTCACGACCCTGAGATCATGACCTGAGCCAAAATCAAGTCTATCGCTTAACTGACTGAGCCACCCAGGTGCCCCGGCATTATAATTATTTTAACTCTGGCTTTTTTCAGTTGTGATGAATGTTTAACTCCCACAAAAACTATTGTTAACTCTAGCTGTATAAACTTGGTGACACAGGTGTCCTTATTTCCATTTCTCATGGGAGGCAAAGTAAAGCTGGAAGTTTTAAGTGCCCACCTAAACTTGTGATTGATGGTTATGGGGTATTTGGAAAGTTCTTTTTTAAAATTAATTAATTAACTTGAGAGAGAGAGGAAGAGAGAGAGAGAGTGTGTGTGCACACGGGGAGGAAGGGTAGAGGGAGAGAGAGTCTCAAGCAGACTCCGTGCTGAGGGAGGGCTCAATCTCACAACTCTAAGATCTGACCTAAGCCAAACAGGAGTTGGGCATGAGGCACACCTGGAAAGTTCTTAATTTGGTGATGACCATGTGTAACCACTTAGTATTGCAATGTTGATTATTCGATTTACCAATGTATTTCAACAACCAAAACATTTTTATCCTTTAACAAGAATGCTCACCTGGGCTTACAGAAGGAATCCCCGAGGACGCCAGGGTGCCCTAGTCCCACGTCTCACCATGACCTTACCGCTTCTCTTCCTCTTCTTCCCAGACCAGCTGTTGAAGCAAGTTTGATTATTTGCATCTATCATTTTAGAATTAATGACAGAATACTGCCAGAAAGGGAGGTGCTGGGGTCATTAGAAAATGTTTATCATTCTTACTCATGAAAGCTTGGAAGGCCCCCAAAACCTGACATCATCCCCAAGGCCTGTGGCCGGCCTGTTGCTTCCCAGGGCCTATTATTTAGGGACTGTCTATGTTGCCTTATGAAACAATGATGTCTCCTAACTTTAGAAGTGTTTGCTCACCTAGTCAGTCAATCTTCCCTGGGAGATGGAAGGGTGTATCAAAGCAAGAGAAAGAGTCAGTGCCTCTTTTCTCCCCTTCCCTCTTGGTTGAGTATTGTTTTGGCATCTTGTATACACCCATATTAATTAATTATTAAGTATATGTCTTGCAAGGCAGTTCTTTGCCTTGTGAAGACTTTTTTTTTTTTTTTTTTAGGGGAAAATCATTGTGAAATAAACATGGTGATTAGTAAGCAAGGCAAGCATGCAGGGTCATGTACCAACTCCCCAGCATTTTCTTGTGAAAGGAAGACTCTAAATTCATTTTCAAAATGCCATGAACAGCTCACTGGGGCCACTACCGCTTGCCCTCTGCCCTCTTTCCAAGTTATAAGCCACTTTGTGTATTTGCCTCAGAGAACAATTAGGCCCCACCCTGGCGTTTCTCCAATGAATAACTAATTGAAATGCTTACCAGCAAGGAAGGCAGGCTTCTTCCAGAACCTGGATCTTTCTCAGAGCATGCACTGTTTAAACTAGGTGTCAGGGTGTTCCTGAGGTCCTAAGACAACCCAAATGAGGGAGATTTTCGTAAAACTTGGTTGAAAGTCACTTTCTTTTACTAGAGGGTCTTATATTGTAGGTGGGGGCAGAATGAAGAGAGGAGGAGGTTAAATCGGGGATAATGACCCACAGCTGTAGGGCTATAATGACAGTCACATGATTTTGGGCGGCAGGACCCCCTCGTGTTGAAATGCAGTTTTCAGAGGAAGAGGTCCACAGATCGGAATATCACAACCCTATACAATCCAACAGTTTGATTCGGTGAATGGAATTCACCAAGGCAGAGCTGCTTAATTTAGGATCCAGGACGACTGATGACATCCAGGAGGTTTCTTTCTTTCTTTCTTTCTTTCTTTCTTTCTTTCTTTCTTTCTTTCTTTCTT
>NC_081563.1:58535387-58641520 GCF_022355385.1 Mustela nigripes
AGGGAAATAGAGGGCATGCAGCTGCCTCACCAGTGCCCAGAGCAGAAAGGGCTCTCTAGCCAGTTCAGCAATTATTCGGTTTACCACCAGAGAAGCAGGACTTGAGGTAGAATCTTTAGCTCCTACCAGGTGGCCAGTACTCTGTTGCCCAAAAAGGTAGGGGGACTCTATAATAACCACACGTTCCTTGGTGCCTTATGGTCCCTTAGAAAGCTATAAAATGATAATGCCAATAGAAGAACACGTAGAATATATTTCAGACTTTGGAGTGGGGAAGAACTCTGTAAGTCAGAGTTGTTTTATTTTTTTTTTTCAAATAAATTCTTAAGATGTCTGAGATTCTTTTTTTTTTTTAAGATTTTTTATTTATTTATTTGACAGAGAGAGATCACAGGTAGGCAGAGAGGCAGGCAGAGAGAGAGAGAGAGAGGAGGAAGCAGGCTCCCTGCTGAGCAGAGAGCCCGATGCAGGACTCGATCCCAGAACCCTGAGATCATGACCTGAGCCAAAGGCAGCGGCTTTACCCGCTGAGCCACCAAAAAGCACCAAAAAGCACAGCCATAACCCAAAATTGGGACAGATTTAGCCTCACCAAAATTAAGGATTTCTGTTCAATGAGGGCTGTTGTCGACAAACTTATGCAGAGAGAGGACAGACAGAAAGAAAATATTTAGAAGATATTTCAAACCAACAGAGAATTAAAACCAAACATATATATGATTTCACTCATATGTGGAATTTAAGAAACAAAACAAGGGCACCTGGATGCCTAAGTGGGTTGGGCCTCTGCCTTTGGCTCAGGTCATGATCTCAGGGTCCTGGGATCGAGCCCTGCGTCAAGCAATCTGCTCAGCAGGGAGCCTGCTTCCTCCTCTCTCTCTCTCTGCCTGCCTCTCTGGCTACCTGTGATCTCTGTCAAATAAATAAATAAAAATCTTTTAAAATACATTAAAAAAAAAAAAAACGAACGAGCAAAGAAGAAGAAGAAGAGAGGGAGAGTCAGGCAAACCAAGAAACAGACTCTTACCTCAAGAGAGCAAACTCATGGTTACCAGAGGGGAAGTGGGCAGGAGATGGGTTAAATAGGTGATGGGGATTATGGAGGGCACTTGTGATGAGCACAGGTGTTGTATGGAAGTGTGGAATCCCTATATTGTACACCAGAAACTAATATCACACTGTTAACCAACCTGGAATTTAAATAAAAACTTTTAAAAAACTTAGCCTGTATAAGGAGCTCCAAATGAAGAACCCAAAAGAAACTGTTAGAGAAGAAAAGTACTCAATGACACTTGTTAAAAACAGTAAAGCAGATTTTATTCAGGACGATCGCTGTGGGGTTTTATGGTAGGGGGAATTGGGCTCAACTCGGAATACAGTGGCCAAGTGGGAATTTGTAGCTAAGGAGGGGGGTGGGGTCAGTGGTTGGGAAATTACTAAGAGGAAACATCGGGAGTAAGGGGGCATCTGGCTAACCCCCGGTCCCAAAATTCTTGCTGAAGGCAGGCCGGGGAGACAACCCTTGGGGGCAGTGGAGCACGAGGAACCTGATTAGGTATCAGGGGTGGGGGGTTGTTGCTAAAACTGAATTTTACAAAGATGTGTGCATAATGTTCCTAGGAGAAGGTTCAGGAGACTGAGTAGTTCTGTCGAGCACAGAATTTTGTCAGAGCATCAACAGAGCCTATGAATAGCCGGTTCTCAGAAGTGGAAAGCTGACCTGGAAGAATTGAAGAGAAATTCGATATTACAGGTAAACAGGAAAACTGCCAATTAAGACTAATTACTCTCACACCCCAATAGATTTGTAAAAATTAGAAAGCTGGGCAATGAGCTGGCAGTCTTGCCAAAGATGTGGGGAAAAAAGAACCTTCACATGCCACTGGCATGACTGTAATTAGATATGGGCATTCTTTGTGCACCCATGCTCGCATACATGTACACTAGAATTCTATGGATGACTCGGAAATCCCTCTTCACACAGGTTCCTAAGGAGACGTGAGTGTATGAATGTACGAAAGTGTTTATCACAGGCTCCTTCATGGTACAAAGGAATTGGAGGCAGTCTGGGTATCTATCACTAGAGGAGTGGATATGTTAAATGTATTGGACACATAATATGAAACTTTATTGCAGCAGTTCAAAGAAATTAGTTACATGTGCATAAAGGAACAAGGAAAGAACTTAGAAACAGCATTGTGTAAAAAAGCAATCAACAGGGACACCTGGGGGGGCTCAGTTGGTCCAACTCTTGATTTCTGGTCAGGTCACGATCTTAGGGCGGTGAGGTTGAGCCCTGTGTTGCCCCGTGTCACACTCCCCAGTAGGTGTGGAGCCTGCTTAAGATTCTCTCTCTTCCTCTCTTTCTGCTCCCCCCGAAAAAAAAAGCAATAAACAGAATAAGAGCCATTGAACAATACAGATTGAAAACACATACATTCATAAAACAATAGTATAAAACCCAACTCAGGGATACGTGCATTTCCAAGCACATATTAAATTCATTAGAATGGCTGTGAATGCTGGAGATGATTGGGGAAAGGGGAAAAAAAGAAAATAATAAAGTAAAATAAAACAAGAAAAGGCCTTGCATGGATGATTGTGTACCATGAGCTCCAGAGGGTGATTAACTCAAGTCTTTGCAAAGTCCAAAAAAAAAAAGAATCTAAACCCTATATTTCTTGAACTTTTTCCATTCCGCAAATGAGATGTGCTGTTTGTCTTTTTTAGGTAATCCATGTAAACGGCTGAGTGAGTAGCCCATCCATCTACCCAGGCTTTCCAGGTCTCAGGGCACATTTGAGTGAAGCAGACATCCACAAAAAGCCAGTGGGTGAGAACAGTGTGGAGGATACACCTGTAAACTGAATTCTAGAAACCAAAGCCTAATAGCAGCCTTATTTATGACACTAGAAATGCAGTGCAAAACCCATAATGAACTTACTGTAGTGGCAGATCTGTGACCTGACTTGGTTATTTCCAACCAGCAAAAAGAAAATTTGAGATATTATTTAACTATGAAAAACAGAAGAGACAACAGTTCCCAGACATCTGCAAAGACATTTCAGTTGGCAAAGGGGGGTTATGTGGCATCAGCAGAACTATAAAAATGCATATACACATCAGGGTGTCTGGGTGGCTCAGTGGGTTAAGCCTCTGCCTTCAGCTCAGGTCACGATCTCCGGGTCCTGGGATCAAGTCCTGCATTGGGCTCTCTGCTCGGTGGGGATCCTGCTCCTCCTCCCGCCCCCACCTGCCTCTCTGCCTACTTGTGATCTCTGTCAAATAAATAAATAAAATCTTTTTTTTTTTTTAAATGCATATACATATATGTCCGTGTGTCTACAAGGATTTTTTAAAGTGAATTACCTCAGGATCCTGTTTACTTCAAAATGCCTTCAATCAAACAGGAAACAGCCCTGGTTTGATTCCAGGGCTCTTTCTTTTTAAACCTGCCAGGTCTGTCCTCTTGAAGGGAACAGGGAGCCAGTGAGCCTGAGTATTGCTCTGTTTCTGAGAAGTACCAGATTACACCACCTGCAGAATGAATCGGTTTGTACTTTTTCAGTTCATTCTTTCTCTTTTTCAACTGCCTGCCTAGACAGTGGATTTCTAGGAATTCACTTGTCTTTTGTTTGGGGTTTGCGTTTTAGGGTTTTTGTTTTGTTTTGTTTTGTTTTGTTTTTTCGGTTACCTTTAAAACTGTAGCCACCTAACTTAAAGGACACTCTGAAGTTGGCAGCATCTGCTTTCCAGAGAAAACCTGAAGGTGGGGAAGTGAGGGAATGAGGAGTGAATTCTTGATTCTTTAGTGCTGCACTAACACTTGCCCCTGCCTGAGTTGTCCTTTGTCCTTAAAAGCCTATTTCTTTGCCATCAGAAGGAATAATTCTATAAAATGTATTCCATCAGGATATTGAGTTATTTGAAAACATTTTCTTGCCTTACACAGGTCTCGCCTGTAGGTTTTGCTGCCAGTATATCAAGCTAGCCTTCAGCAGCAGGCCAGGTTTAATTAAAGAGAACTTTAAAATGTATGTACACGTGAATGGATACAAGTTTTCAAAAGTTTTCAAAACGATATATCGATATACTACTAAAGTTAAGCTATTACAAAGTCTTAGAACTTTATAGAAGAAAAGAACCTTAGCAACTACTGACCTCAGCTTCTTTATTTCTCTTCTGTCTCCCCTGCAACCCCTGCAACATACTCAGGGGCAACATTTCCACATAAGGAGTCCCACCTGAGAAGGACAAACATCTATACCATAGCTTGCAAAGATCCCCTTTCTCATTCTTACCTGACACCAGGCTTATTCATTTTTAGAGACCATTTGGTGCCAGTGGGTGATAAAAATGATAGTGTGATTTATAGACTTTTCTTGTTTTATTGACAAGACTATCGCTTCATCTTGAACTGGAAGACATAAGGCAGCCATCTACGGGGCCCTGGTATGTGAAACGAGTCCCCAACTGCAGAGCAGCTCTGAGTACCTATATACTGTTTACTGCCCTTTTTAACCTTACAATTAAATTCCACACTGCCTCTGCTATTAATTAATGTATTCAACGAAATGAATAATGTATTCAATGAAAAGGTTTCTATTGGCTATTAGTATTAAAGTATTTGCTATATTATCAAGAGCCTAATGGGAGCATGGGACTCTTGATCTTGGGGTTTTAAGTTCAAGCCCCAGGTTGGGTGTAGAGAGTAATTAAAAATAAATAAACAGCCTAAAATATTGTTAATTAATTAATGATTTTTATGATACAGTATCTGACTAGTTTTTCAAAAGCCAGTATCGGGTTTTTGGATTTTTAAAAAATTTTATCGCACATATTCATGTAGAAAAGTTGCAAAATACGGCCGAACAAAAAAAGAGACAGCTTTTCATAACTTCACCACATACACGAAACAGCATTTTCCCATATATACTTCTACTAATTTTTGTCTTAAACAAGATTTTACTTCAAAATTTTCACTCAAATAGACCTGTTTCTACAAAGGTGAGCTTCTGAGAAACCAACTTCCTTTGTGCAGACAGCAGATTCTGCTCTGGAGGGAAGGAAGTGGCGCATATCCTGCCTAACAGGGGGTCATTGTTTCTCTATCAGAACTGGCTTAGTGCCTTCTTCAGCCAGAAGGACAATTAGGTGACAGAATCCAAGAGTTCGACCTGCCTTAGAAGAAAGTGGCTTAAAGGCGAATTTTACTCACATATGGAGTGTGTTAGGCACTTTCCACGCCTTCTCTATGATTATTACAATCCAGAAAAACTTGAGCTTGAATCCCAGCTATTCCTTACTAGCCTGGTAATGGTGGCTAAGTTAAGAAAGCCCTTTGCCACAGTCTCTTCATCTGTTAAATAGGGAAACAAGAGTACCAGCTCACCAAGTTCTCGTAAAGACCAGTGAGCTTACAACCAAGTCTTGAGTGCCTGGCCTGCTGTAAGACTTTAACAAATGTCAGCAGCATTGCATTATTGTTGTGGTTGTGGATTGCCATGGGGATTATATGAAATACTGTATTTGAAACTCCTGCCACACTTTGGCATTATTATTACAATACTTAGTATTACAGAGAGGGTTTGTTTTTAACCACCCACATTTTCCTTTGGCAACACTCCCCGGTTTTTGACTCCAGTCCAGGGCTGTTTGGTAGAACTTTCTGTGATCATAGAAATTGTCCATAATCTGTGCTGGCCAGTATGGTAGCCATCCACCAAATGTAGCTAGTGAGCTCTTGAAATGTGGCTAGTACAACTGATGGGTTGAATTTTTAGTTTTAATTTTATTTAATTTTCATTAATTTAAATAGTCACAGCTAATCCCATGATTTCTCTGTTCCTACTCCTATCTGATTGCTTTAATTGCCTTTAAGCATATGCAAATTCACCTGTAGGAACTCTAGGGAAGGTCTCCTCATTCACATTCAGTTTTGAATAAGGTCATTTTCTTTTTTTTTTTTTTTTTTTTTTTTTTAATAATGTCATTTTCTACATGGTACGTTGGTACGTTCTGGATAAATGATAAATTTCAGTGCCACCATTCATAAAGTAAAAACAATCTGGATGTATTTCCAGCGTTAACCTTCTCCACCAAGTCTGGTTTTCCATAAGCGTTTTGGGTTTTTTTTGTTTTTATTTTTAAAATTTATTTGTTTATTTTAGAGCAAGAGCATGGGTGAGGCAGAGGCAGAGGGAGAGAAGCAGACTCCCCACCAAGTTCGGACCCCAAGGCAGGCCAATCCCACCACCTTTGAGACTGCAACCCAGACTGAAACCCAGAGTCCAACGCCAACCCACTGAGTCACCCAAGTGCATTTTGTAAACTTGCATGAGAAGAACTTAATAACCTTTAAAAAAAAAATTTAGCAGTTTAATCTGAAAGGCTGTTTTATCAAGCCCCACGTTGAGCATAAAACTTATTTTGGAAGGAAGGAAGGAAGGAAGGAAGGAAGGAAGGAAGGAAGGAAGGAGGGAAGGAAGGAAGGAATAACTGCTTTACAGATCTGGAATGAAAAGGGAATGATAACTCTGCTGTCAGCTACTCTCCCTCACAGTCCCCAGCCGGGTAATTCTTGATTTGCTCTGATTCTGGGTCGTGGGGTCAGTTCTGTGCTTCCCTGTGGACTCTGGCTCATGGCCCCCTCCTGAGCATCAGGCTGACAGCCTTTACCCATCCCTGGTGTGGAACCAGAGCTGGGTAGGCTCCCTGAGGGCAGCCACTGAGTAACTCATTTTCTAGGTTCCAGGGTCCCTGCTTCTGTTCTCTGTTATGAAGCCAATTTCAACTTCAGGGTTTAGATAAATCACCTGACCCTCATATCAAAGAAAAGTTTTAAAACCCAAACCAATTTTCTTTAGGGAAGCCTAGCTCTTCCCTCTCCTGGGGAAAGGCTGCCACCTGCTGTACGAGATCAGCATTGGGTTTTTCCAAGGTCACTAAACAGCCACTTCCTCTATACAAATGAGTGTATTGCACAACCCCACCTGCCTTCCCCTCAATGTGTCAGGAGTGCAAAGAGGAAAACCAGTAGACGTTCCAAAACTGGAGGGCACCAAAGCAGACTCATCCATAGGAATGGTGCCCAGAAGGAATTGGCATCTCTCTCTAATTAGAAGAGCATTTATTCTTCACCACTCAGCCGCATTATTTTTTTCAAGTTGGCTCATAGTAACTTACATAAAATCTCTTGTTGTTGAGAGGCTTCTTATTTCTTGACTCTTCCAGTTCTATGTATCTTTATCTATTCTTCACCATCCTGGCGAGTCTTTGGTAGGAGAAAGGATGAGAATAGAATAAAAACTGATGATTTACAGGGTAGCATCCTTGATGATTTACAGGTAGCATCTTTTTTCAGAAATCCTAAAACTCAATGAAATACACTGTAGTGACGAGTGCTGATGGCTGCCATCCGAGACCTGGTTGAATCTTAGAAGCAGCACGTTGAGTGAAGTAAGCTAGACACCAGGCAATATGCCATCTACTGATGTGAAGTTTGTAATGGAATTCTATGTCTATGAAGTTCAAAAACAGTCAAAACTCAATGAAGCTGGTAGCGGTTAACTATGGGGGTGGGACAGTGGTGGGGTTTAGGTCACACAATCCCCAAAGATGGCATCTTGGCATCTTGAATATTTTAAGCTGAAAGAGTTAGAAAAGAGAGAACAGGAAAGTCACTCTGACCTCTCCCCCTCATCATTTCCCCCTTCTCCTCTGAAACAGGTCATAAAACTCATGTGAGAGGTGGCCTCCCTATACCAAGAGGAAAGACTCATTCTTTTTTTTTTTTAAGTTTTTTTTTTAATTAATTAAATTTATTTATTTCCAGCATAACAGTATTCATAATACCCACCACCTGGTACCCCAACCTCCCACCCCCCCCACCACTTCATTCCCCTCAGATTGTTTTTCAGAGTCCATAGTCTCTCATGGTTCACCTCCCCTTCCAATTTCCCCCAAATCCCTTCTCCTCTCCAACTCCCCATGTCCTCCATGATATTTGTTATGCTCCACAAGTAAGTGAAACCATATGATAATTGACTCTCTCTGCTTGACTTATTTCACTCAGCATAATCTTTTCCAGTCCCATCCATGTTGCTACAAAAGTTGGATATTCATCCTTTCTGATGGAGGCATAATACTTCATAGTGTATATGGACCACATTTTCCTTATCCATTCGTCTGTTGAAGGGCAGAAAGATTCCCTTCTTTTTTTTTTTTTTTAAATAAACATATATTTTTATCCCCAGGGGTACAGGTCTGTGAATCACCAGGTTTACACACTTCACAGCACTCACCAAAGCACATACCCTCCCCAATGGAAAGACTCATTCTTAACTTGGAAGATAAAGAGATGCCAGGAAGAATCCTAACAAACACACCTTGCTAAGTTCCCCCAGTTTACTGTAATCACCTCATACTCTTTAACCTATCACACTCCTCCAAAACTGTCCATTTGTCATCAAACTAGCATTAAAAATACACAGCTCTGTAGTTTTTTGGGGGACAGGGGGGTTTTCACTTCCTGATGAAGTTTCCTAAGTAAAACTCATATTAAATAAAGTGTATGCCTTTCACCTGTTAATCTTCTTTGTAAGTTTACTTTTCAGACCCAGCCAAGGACCCTAAGCGGGTCGAGGAAAACTTGTTCTTCGCCTACAGCAATGTATTGATTGATGTAGATGATCGAAGTATTGATATATATCAATAAGAAATCCTTGTTAGAAAAATTAAATATTCATGAGTAAAATAATATGATACCTGAGGTTTTTTTTTTTTTTTAAGAAAAGTTCAGAAAAATAATTAGGTATGGATAGATAAAACAAAAATATAGAATTTAATAATGTTAAGCTGTAGGATGGATACATCACGGTCCATTATTCTATTCTACTTTTATGTATTTGAGTGTTTTTATAATAGTTTTTAAAAATCATGTCCGAATTTTTAAAAATTATTTATTTATTTATTTGGCAGAGAGAAATCACAAGTAGACGGAGAGGCAGGCAGAGAGACGGAGAGGCAGAGCAGAGAGCCCAATGCGGGACTTGATCCCAGGACCCTGAGATCATGACCTGAGCCAAAGGCAGCGGCTTAACCCACTGAGCCACCCAGGGGCCCCTGAAATTTTAATCTTAGCGAAGACAACACAAAATCTAAAAGTCATAAATGAAAAAAAAAAAGAGAAAGATTCCACATCTGTTCCAGCTCTTCTCTTCCATCATAAAGTCTATAAAGTACAATGCTGGCTTTGCTAGCCCCCTGGCATTGAGGCCAAATGTGACCTAATGCTAGTAATGAAGGTGTAGGCAGAAATCATACATTATAGCCACAGACATAAATAATATAAATCAAAATAACAGTGAGGTATCATCTATTTTTTCATCTATTGGGTTGATAAAGATCAAAGAATTTGTTAATACCAAATGTTGACAGTTTGAGGACACAGTTGTTCTTTTCTACTGTTGGTAGAAACCCAAGTTTATAGAAAGTATTTTGGAAGGATAATTTGGAAATATCTATCAAAATTCTCCTGAAAGCAAAAGCAACATTTAAGTGGTAAGAGTGGGCATGGACTTGCCATGATGAGCACTGGGTGACATATGGAAGTGTTGAATCACTATGTTGTACACCTGAAACTGACACAACACTGTACGTTAGCTAACTGGAATTAAAATAAAAACGCCAAAAAACATTTTTTTTTTTAAAAAAAAAGAGTAGGCATGGAAAGGAGGCAACAGGGAGAAGAGTCTACGTAGAGTCAAAGGGGATTCATTATGTGACTAACTAAATATGGAGAAAAGGTTCTAAAATTACTAGGGATGTTAACAGAAATAGGGAGTCAGGAGGAGGCACTTGTTTGGACAGCAGTTTGGGATATGTTATGTTTTCTGATACTTTCACAAAGTCTCTCTAGATCTAGAGTCTAGATGTTTAGATGCTCATATAGAAGATTAATAATTTCATTAAGGAATAATCCAGGAACTCACACTATCACTTAGTCTCAACTGTAAATAGGACCCACTTCAAGAAAATGTACTTCAAACAATGGCCAGACTTTCTTTTTCTTCTATCCAACTGACAAAGATTGTTTTTTAATAACTTAGTTTGACAAAGATGTAGGGAAATGGATACTTGTCATATCGGTTGGTCCATATAAGTGATTACACCTTCTGGAAGACAATTTTACAGTATATAGCAAAAATCTAAAAAGTGTTAGGCCTTTTGAACCATCAATTCCAATTCTACCTGAAGAATATATGTAAATGTTTTTATTTAATTGTTTTCCATCAAACTCATATATGTACACGATACTAGAAAAATAAATTATTCTAAAAGACATAGAAGAACAAGTGCAAACTCTCCTCCCTCTCCTACCCATACTGCTCTTGAAAGGCCACCACTTCCAACATCTAGCTGTTTGATCTGTTATTTACATCTTTATGTTTAAATAATGTATTCAGCTATTTCTTTTTTTTTTTATTTAAGATTTTATTTATTTATCTATTTGATAGAGAGAGAGAGTAAGTAGGCAGAGAACTAGGCAGAGAGAGAGATGGGAAGCAGACTCCCTGTTGAGCAGGGAGCCCCATGCGGGGCTTGATCCCAGGGCCCTGAGATCATGCCGAAGGCAGAGGCTTAATCCACTGAGCCACCGAGGTACCCCCCACTCCCTTTTTTTTTTTTTTTTTTTTTTTTTATATAGTTGACTCACAATGTTACATTAGTTTCAGGTGTAAAACATAGTGATCAAACAAGTTTATACATTATGCTATGCTCATAACAGTGTAGCTGCCATCTGTCTCCCTACAAGCTATTACAATATCATTGACTATACTCCTTATGCTGTGCCTTTTATTCCCATGGCTTGTTCATTTCATAACTGGAAGTCTGTATCTCCCATTCCCCTAAACCCATTTTGCCCAACACCCTCCACAGCTCCCCTCAGTAACCATCTGTTGGTTCTCTCTATTTATAGGTCTGATCCTGCTTTTGATCATTTATTTGCTTGTTTTTTAGATTCCATTTATAAGTGAAATCACATGGTATTTGTCTTTCCCAATCTGACCTATTTCACTTAGCATAAGGCCCTTTATGGCCCTTCCATGTTGTCCCAAATGGCAGAATCTCATTCTTTTTTTAAGGATATATAATGAGCCACTGTGTGTGTGTGTGTGTGTGTGTGTACCACATCTTCCTTATCTGTCTATTTGATGGACATTTAAGTTACTTCCATATCTTGGCTCCCCTAAATTCTGCTATATCTCTTCAAATTAGCATTTTTATTTCTTTTGGGTAAATACCAAAGGAATGGTATTAATGGATCATATGGCATTTCCATTTTTAATTTTTTGAGGAAACTCCATACCATTTTCCACAGTTGCTGCACCAGTTTGCATTTCCTCCGATAGGGCCGGGCGATTCCTGTTTCTCCACTTGTTCACCAACACTTGTTTCTTGTGTCTTTTATTTTAGCCACTCTACAGGTGTAAGGTGATGTCCCATTGTGGTTTTGATTTGCATTTCCCTAATGACCAGTGATGCTGAGCATCTTTTCATGTGTCTGTTAGCCATCTGTATGTCTTCTTTAGAAAAATGTCTGCTCCGTTCCTCTGCCCACTTTTTTTTTTTTAAGATTTTTATTTATTTATTTGACAGAGATCACAGGTAGACAGAGAGGCAGGCAGAGAGAGAGGAGGAAGCAGGCTCCCTGCCGAGCAGAGAGCCCAATGTGGGACTCAATCCCAGGACCCTGGGATCATGACCCGAGCCGAAGGCAGAGGTTTTAACCCACTGAGCCACCCAGGTGCCCCACTCTGCCCACTTTTTAATTGAATTGTTTGTTTTTTTGGTGTTGAGATGTATGAGTTCTTTGCATATTTTGCATATTAACCCCTTATCAGTTATATCACTTGCAAATATCTTCTCCCATTCAGAAGGTGGCCTTTTTGTTTTGCTGATGTTTCCTTTGTTTTGCAGATACATTTTATTTTGTTGTTGTCTCACTAGTTTATTTTTGCTTTTGTTTTCCTTGCCTTGGGAGACATATCTAGAAAAATGTCTCTATGGCTGGGGTCAGAGAAACTACTGCCTGTTTTTTCTCATAGGATTTTAATGGTTTCAGGTCTCTCATGTATGTCTTTTCACTCTGTCTTTTTTGGTTTGTCAACTGAAAATATACTCTATTGACATCCTGTTATGGTAGTTGAGGATTTAGCTTTCATTCAACTGCCACCTCCACTTCCCCACCTCCTCCCACTATAGTTTATCATAATCTTTAAATGTCATGTAGCAAGACTTTTTGGCAAAAACATCATAAGGCAAAAATGTGTTGATTAATTCAGTAGTCAATATTTACATACTTATGAACATAAAGATTTTCAAATGTCGAACAGCTAGCATATATTTTTTCAAACCTGCAAACGCAAAGCCGTGAAACAATTTATCAGCTCTTTTCTTTTTCCTCAAAAAAAATCCATCCTCTTTTTTTCATACTGAAGTGTAGTTGACACACGGTGCTATGTCAGGTGTATAGCAGAGTGATTTGACAAGTCTATTCATTACCCTATGCTCACCACAAATGTAGGCACCATCTGTCCCTTGTCCACTTGATTAATCAGGACTGGCTGTGCCCTAGGCTTTGAGGCATTGCTGTCATTCTAGGACTTCCTCTCATCCTCTAGCTTAGTTCTCCCATTTCCTGGACTCTTGGTCTTCTTTCTCTGTTGACTTTCTTATCTCTGAAATAGTAATTTCCTCAGAAATTACCCTCAGAAAGGGTACATAAGATGTAAATTTTTGAGATCTTGATTCTCTAAAAATGTCTTTATTGTATGCTCACACTGTATTGATGGCTGGATATAAAATTTGTAGGGAAACACAATTTCACTTCAGAATGTTGACAGTAACATTACATTGCGTTCTAGAATTGAGTGATGCTGGTTGAGAAACCTGAAATTATTGTTCCCCTCCTTCTTTTGAATGGTTGGTTTGTTTTGCCTTCGTTTTGACACAATCAGTCTTCTCCTCTTTGGAAACTTTTATGATCTTTATTCTCAGTGCTCCGTTTCATAATCTTGTCCTTGTTATAGGCCTTTTTTCATTCATTGGGATGGATATTTCAACCTGGAGATTCGTGTTCTTCAATCAGATGATTTTTCTTGGGTTTTATCTATAATTTTTTTCTCCTTCATTTTGTTCTATAGTCTCTAGAACTCTAGCTGAAATGGAATTTCTGTTTGATGTTTGTTAAGTTTCCTAACTTACCCCACTATTCTCTATCTCTTTGTCTTTTGTTTGATGTTCTGGGACGTACCTTCAATATTCTTTTGAACTTTTTTTCTGATTTTTTCTTTCAGGGATTATATATATATATATATTTTTTTTTTTTTCCAGTAATCTCTACACCTAACGTAGAGCTGAAATTCATGGCCGAAGATCAAGTGTCGTACACTCCACCAATTAAGCCAGCCAGGCACACTGTATTTTTAATTTTTTTTAAAGGATTTTGTTTATTTGTTTGAGAGACAGGGAGTGAGAAAAAGAGAGAGAGAGAAAGAGAAGAGCAGAAGCAGGGGGAGGGGCAGAGTTAGAAGCAGACTCCCCATTGAGCAAGGAGCCATCAAGGCTTAATTCCAGGACTCTGGGATTATGACCAGAGCAGAAGGCAGATATTTAACTGACTAAGTCACCCAGGTTCCCCAATTTTTGATTTTCAAATTTTTTTTAAAAAGGGTTTTTTGTTGTTGTTGTTGTTGTTGTTTTTGGTTCTTGGGTCCTTCCCCCCACCCCCACATCCTGCATTAAGTATGTTTCCTCTGAGTTCCTTTTGGTTTGTTTGTTTGTTACCTATGATATTGTGGGTATTTCTTCATTGTCTGCTCTCTGTTCTTTTTGGAAGTCAGAAAAATCAACTAAGAAAGCAAACTGAAAGCCCTTGCTGAGGTGGGGGAGAGGTCAAATGGTGGGATCCTTTTAGGGTGATCCTTTGATACGCTGACCTTTTTATTGGCTGATTATAAAACACCAGTCTAGGAAAATACTTTTTTCTCAGGGTATTTAGTTTGTCCTTTGAAGAATTCTCCATTACCCTGTTTGAAATGTTTTGTGATCAAGGTGTAGAAAAAGATGTGAGTAACATTTGAGTTACTACTATGTACTAACCTTGTTTGTATATTTAGGCTGTTGCAACCAAAGAAATTCAGGTTACATGTCTGTAACATGTATACTCACATGAAGAAATAGCCTGGAAATACACATACCAAAATTTGAAAATCATTATCTTATTGTGGATTCATGGGTGATTTTAATTTTCTTCTTTTTTCTCAAAATTTGTATGTATGTTTCAAGATTATGTAGTAAAAGCAAACCATAAGAAACAGACTTTTTTTTAATGGACAAAAAATTTCAACAGATATTTCACCAAAGAAGATATACAGATCGCAAATAAGTACCCGCAAAGAGGCACAACATCTTTTGTTGGGCTGGCAGGAAGGGCTACTAAAGATGGCGAAAGTTCCCGCCACAAGACCTGAGCTCGGACAGGAGAACAAAGGCCCAAGCAGGAATCTGAGACCCCCGCCCCGGGCTCCTGTGGGCCAATGGGATCCTGATGAGCGGCGGGATATCCAAATAAGGGAAACTTGCCAAAAGACCCCTGAGCTTCCTCCGAGACCCCTTAAAAGCCCCCTCCTCCCTGCCTTGGGCGCGACTTCTGCCACTCCGCAACTTTCCTGGCTCCCCTTCTCCTGAGCCCTGAAACTTTGCCGGAGAGCGTTTTTAATAAATCTTGCCTTGCACCCACTTTGCCTGGTGTTGTGTTTATCTCGCCGGAAAAACCTTTACATCTTTGGTCATTAGGGAAATACAAATTAAAACCACAATGAGATACCACTACACACTCACTAGATTGGCTTTTAAAAACAAAACTTCAGAGGTGCCTAGCTGACTTGGAGAGTATGCAATTCTTGATATCAGGGTCTGGAGGTTGAGCCCCATGTTGGGTGTAGAGTTTACATTAAAAATAAATAAATAAATAAAATATTTAAAATAAATAAATGAAAATAAGAACAAAGTTACAATAATTGGTGCTGGTTAGAATGCAGAGCAGTTCTCATCCATTGTAAATGGAGATGCAAATGCCGCGACCCTGGAAAACAGTTTGGCAGTTTTTACGAAGTTTTGCACTTACCATACGACCAAATAATCCTGTGGCCAGATATTTATCCAAGAGATATGAAGGTATAAGTTCACACAAAAACCTATATGTGAGTATTTATAACGGATTTATTCATAATAGACCAAACCTGGAAACATTCCAAATATCCTTCAAATGTAATACCTCTACACCATGGAATATAACTCGGCAATTAAAATAAATGAACTATTGATACATCAACAGTATGGATGAATATGGATGCATTTGAGAGTGCATTATGCTGACTGAAAGATGCCAGACTCAAAAGACTATGTATTATCTGATTCCATTTATATGACATTCTGGAAAAGGCAACACTATAGGAACAGAGAACAGATTGGTGGTTGCCAAGGATTTGGGGGTGAGGAGGTGGGCTAACAAAGGGACAGCATTCACTGGAAATGAATGATGGTGCTGTTCTGCCTCTTGATCATGTGATTATGCATTTGTCAAAATTTATAAAGCTATGCACCAAAAGAGTGACTTTTATTGTATGCAAAAAATATTAAACTATCCCTTTGTTTTAAAATCATAACAAAATATTTAAATTAAGAGGAGCTAAGTATTTCAAAAGGATCCTATACATGGTTCCTCTGGGTAGCAAGACTCCTATGGCATTAAAATATAATTAAATTTAGAGAATTCATGAGAAGATTTTGGACTATATCTATTGTATGCTGTCTGAACACTGGCAATTCTTAGCCCATGGAGTGTAAGAATTTGTATTGTTAGCCTTTGAAAAGATGAGACATTGGTCAAAGCCAATCTAGATAAGACAAAGTTACATCAATGCAACTTCATCCCTACTATCTCATTCATGAAACACATGTCTATAATCATTTACAAATATTTGTTGGCTGCTTACTATATATAAGAAAGAAATGATAATGTAGAAAATACAGAAATAAATCATGAATCTTATGCTTCAGTTCAGTAGGAGAGACAAACCACGTACTATATACCATTTACAAAGCAAAAAATGACAGTGTGGCCTGATGTGTGGAAGAGGGATAAAGGGTAAAGACTTGCTTTTACATAATAGAGAGGTCAGAGATCACTTCTGAAATTTGGATATGTAGGGTTGGGAGTAGAGAGGGTTGGAAAGGGCCCAAGGAAGGTAGACCAAGGAACAGAGAAAAACAAAACAAAAAGAAACTCAGAGCTTTTTTTTTTCTCCCCACAAATATGGGAAGTAGCTGTGAACACAGCAGCTGTCATCTTCATCATCATCATGTGAACAGATTTGTCGTATTGACTGTTTTGCTCACCACGCTAATTTGCTGCCAATCTTGTTATAATAGCTATTATTCTGTCCTTCCAGTGTTTGCCTGCAAGTTCTGGTGTTCTAATCACTGGAAACTTGATTTTGTTGAGTTTGTCATTCAGTGTTAATATGTGTGATTACTCAGTTAAAAAAACAAAATACATCTTATTCCAGTGTTTTTCTCCACACGGCCCTTTGCAATTGTGAATAGTGCCTCTTTAAAAATGCCACATGATGGAGCGCCTGGGTGGCTCAAAGGGTTAAAACCTCTGCCTTCGGCTCAGATCATGATTCCAGGGTCCTGGGATCGAGCCCCACATCGGCATCTCTGTTCAGCAGGGAGCCTGCTTCCTCCTCTCTCTCTCTCTGCCTGCCTCTCTGTCTACTTGTGATCTCAATCTGTCAAAAAAATAAATAAAATCTTTAAAAAGAAAATGCCACATGAGGCACACTTGGTGGCTCAGTGGGTTAAGCCTCTGCCTTCGGCTCAGGTCATGATCACAGGGTCCTCGAATGGAGCCCCGCAGCAGGGAGCCTGCTTCCTCCTCTCTCTCTGCCTGCCTCTCTGCCTACTTGTGATCTCTGTCTGTCAAATAAATAAATAAAATCTTTAAAAAAAAAAAAGAAAAGAAAAGAAAAAATGCTGCATGAAATCATTTATTTCTCTGGTATTTCCATTAGTATTGAGCTTCATTTTAAATTCTCTCATTCCTGTATCATTCAACCAGATAAAAAGGGTGAACTGATCAATTTTCAGGTGCTCTCTGTAATTACAATTTTCAGTTCTTCAATCATGTCCCTTTATAGTCTTCATTTTTGCAGGTTAAATAATTACCCTGAGTCAGTTGCTACAGTGAAACTTGAAACCTGATCATTGAAGAAGATTGCAATTTAGCAGAAAACAAGACACACCAGGATCTTTCACTTCAGCTACACCTTGACGATTCTGGTCTCTTTTGGAAAATGGGCTGACATGTCTGGTTAGTTTAGTTGTTATAATTCTTTCCTTAAACAAGTTTGTAAAGTGGTTATATTTTAAAGACTATTATAATTACAACTCCTAGGTAGCTCACTATACCTTATGATATAACATTGCTTAACCATACATAATTTGTGGGAAAGAACATATGCTGGGTAAATGAATTTTCTGGTGAAACCCTTATATCTTTCTCATGGCACAATTCAGAATTTTGAGTTGCTTCATTTCTGGAAATGATGCCTTATTGAGATGAGACACATGCTGCTAGTTGCTGTTTTGAATGCTCCTTTGACAACATTTTGTTACTGTTGTCATCACTTGTCTCTTTCTACTAAGGACAAATCCTCCCCTATCCGGAGCTGTGTGTGTGTGTGTGTGTGTGTGTGTGTGTGTTTGACTGGAAATGGCAGTTAATGTCAGTTAATTGGGTCTGCTTAATTTGAGGTTTTACTGTTAGCAGACCCAATTCCTCAGCTCTAGAAACATCCGAAATAAATTCCCTTATTTTTCTTTCTCTTAGTCACTAGTCCTTCTAAACTGAATATTGTTCACAAGCCATATCTTCAATCTATTTGTGAAACCATGTTGTTAACAGCTATCAAAAGCCCTTCAATTTGCCAGCTTAATAGCTAGTGGTTCTGAATGCATAAGACCCCTTTGAGTATCAAGAGAGAACACAGGCTATGGGCGATGAGGAATATATGGGATATGAGGACAGATTTAACGATGATTTACACAATCATAAGCCCTAGACAGCATGGAAAATGGGTACCATACCAAAAAGTCACCACTACCTGCATTAAGTCAACAAGGAATTTTTTTAAGTTTACCATGTGCAAGTCACTGTACGAGAGCCAAGGAAAAGACAAGCCATGGTGTAGTAGTCTAATGTGGAAACTAAGAGGTCCACTAATGGTTTGAACACGAGCTAGTATGTCATAAATGTTATGTCCATGGTTCAAGAAATAAATGACAGTTGAGAGGAGGAAGATGTCACTTCTGATTAAATGATAATGGAACATTTAGTAAAAGAGATGGTGGTATCTGGGAGGTTCTTGAAGAACGGATAATTTTTGAATAGGCAGAGGAAAACCCAAGTCTGTTTCGGGGTAGTGAAGAAAAATGTATGGAGGTCAATAATGACAGAAAGGCTTAGGAAGGCAGGTAGGATCCAATTAGGAGAAACTTTTCATTTGCCCATTTTTTTGTTTGTTTCATATGTACCACATATGAGTGAAAAAATATATTTATTTTTCTCTGACTTATTTCCCTTAACATTATACTCTAACTCCATTCATATTGTTGCAAATTACAAGATTCATTCATTTTCATGGCTGGATAATATTCCATTATGTGTGTGTGTGTGTGTGTGTGTGTGTGTATACGTTTATATACATACACACAATGATATATATATATATATCACATATATATGACATATATAATACATATATAATACAATTATATATCTCTCACATCTTTTTGTATGTTGTTTATTGTTGTTTTTATTTATTTTTATTTTTTAAAGATTTTATTTATTTATTTGACAGAGAGAAATCACAAGTAGACGGAGAGGCAGGCAGAGAGAGAGACAGGGAAGCAGGCTCCCTGCTGAGCAGAGAGCCCGATGCGGGACTCGATCCCAGGACCCTGAGATCATGACTTGAGCCGAAGGCAGAGGCTTTAACCCACTGAGCCACCCAGGCGCCCTATTGTTGTTTTTAAAGTAGGCTTCATGCCCAGTGTGGAGCCCAATGTGCGGTTTAAACTCATCACCCTGAGATCAAGACCTGAGCTGAGATCAAGGGTAGCAGGCTCAACTGACTGTACCACCCAGGCATCCCAACCCCCATCTTTATCCATTCATCTATCAATGGACACTTGGGCTGCTTCCATAACTTGGCTATTGTAAATTATGTTGCTGTAAACATAAGGCATTTACCCCAGAAATACAAAAACAGTGATTCATTGTGATACATCTTTCGGACTTATTTCAAAGCCAGAGAAACAGAAATGTGGTGAGAGTAAGTACCCTAATTCTCAGCTGACAAAAGAGAAAAACAGAGTCCATTTGCTATTACATTAGCAGTGCAAGAAAGAAGTCAAATCCCTGAAGCATATGTGGTAAATGAAAGAGAATAAAAGGAAGTTGACCTCACACAAAGTAACAAATCTGGGTTTTCACATGTAGTAGATGGGTGGTGGACATATGCTAGGTTTTCAGCCCACGTTTATTTCCTTTTCTGAAATGGGGTCCAGTTTTGTTTTGTTTCTCTTTCAGGAGAATCACATCTTTCCTCATCCTTATTTTATATATTTCGGTTTAGTGGACTCCATTTCCTTCTGGTTTCAGTGTTGGCTATGATTCCGGTCTAGGCAATTAGAGCCTCACACTGGTCACAGTGATCGAATGGATGCATCGTCACTCAGAGCCAGAAAGAGGTAATCTGGGATTTTTGCTGAGCCCAGAAATGTGCCTTGGCTTCTGCTGGTTTGAACATGGGAATTTACAGACTAGGAGCTGCTGGCAGCCATCTTCCTATTACCTCTCACCACTTGAAGCCCAAGATTGAAGCCAGATGACATGGAGGAGAGCAGGGATCTTCACAGTAGGATATAAAGCCCATGAGGACAGGAAGCTTGGCTTTTTTAAAGTCTTTTTCACCGATGCATCACTCATATACAGGTAGAGGTGGGGAGTGGGAAGGCACAAAACAAATGTTTGAGTAAAAAATTACTACATGGTGACTACGCATATTTACTCCTCCCAATCACTACCTGCTCTCTCCTCGTGACTATTAATTAACACCATAGTTTCAAGTTTTTAAATTTTACATAAATGGAATTATATAATAACATTATTGTGTGTCTGCCTTCTGTTTCTCAACATTCTTGTAAATGTCTTTGATGAACATAAACATGCATTTCTATTGGAGATATATATATATATATATATATATATATATAATATTTATTTAGTTAGTTGAGAGATAGAGAGAGTACAGGGTGGAGGAGCAGAGGGAGAGTGCTAAGGAGACTCCGTGCTGAGCGTGGAGGGCGATGCAGGGCTCAATCTCATGACCCTGAGATCATGACCTGAGCTGAAACCAAGAATTGGACGTATAACCAACTGTGCCACCCAGGTGCCCCTCTACTGGATATATTTTTAGGAGTAGAGTTGCTAGGTTACAGAGTGCACATATGTTTCACATATCTTCTAAAGAAGATACTGCCAAATTATGTTCTAAGGTAATTACTCCCAATGTTCTCTTCTCCCCTAGGATGTACCTGTTGCTCCATATCCTAGGCATTGGTATTTTCAGTCTTTTAAATGTGAATGTGCAGTCTATGCATTTTTTTTCCTTAAAGATTTTATTTATTTGTTTGACAGACAGAGATCACAAGTAGGCAGAGGCAGGCAGAGAGAGAGAGGGAGGGAGGAGGAAGCAGGCTCCCCACTGAGCAGAGAGCCCGATGCTGGGCTCAATCCCAGGACCCTGAGATCATGACCTGAGCCGAAGGCAGAGGTTTTAACCCACTGAGCCACTCAGGTGCCCCAAGTCTATGCATTTTTCTAACTAATGAGGCTAAATACCTTTTCTTATGGTTATTTGTATATCCTTTTCTGTAAAGTGTCTGTCCATCTTTCTATTTAGTTAACAGTCTTTTCTTTCTTAATTTGTAGGAAGTTTAAATTTTTTTAATTTAGTTACTACACCAGTGCCATACAATATTATACTGTAGTCTTATAACAAAACTTAGTAACTGATAGAATATGTCCTCCTACCATGTACTTTTCAAGTGTTGGGCTATTTTTGGCCCTTTGCATTTCTGTATACATTTTAGAATCAGGTTACTACTTTTGTTCCTTGAACACTTTCCATACAGAAAAAAAAAAAAAAAAAGAAAAAAGAAAGAAAGAATCAGGTTACTACTTTCTGCAAGTACACCTATTGGGATTTTCATTGGGATTGTATTGAATCTATAAATTGATTTGGTGGGATTGACATATTTACAACATTGAAACATCTAATCCACAAGCAATGTACATACTTCCATTTATTTAGGTTATCTTCAATTTTTCTCAATAAAGTTCTCTAGCTTTCTGTGCAGGGGTGGGTCTTGCAGTCTTTCATTAAATTTATTCCTAGGTGTTTTTGGTATTTTGTGTAATTTTAAGTAGTAATATTTCTTTTAAAATTTTGTTATATAGAAAAACTATCGAATTTTTATATAATGGCTTAACATATTGGTTTTCTATTGCTGCATAAGAAAGTATCATAAACTTTAAAACATCTTAGAACACAAGTTCATTATCTTACAGTTTCTATGAGGCAGTAGTCTAGATAAGAGTTAGCTAGCTCTTTCCTTAGGCTAAAATCAAGGTGCCTTCAGGGTCTCTGATCTCACTTCAGGACGAGGGTCCTCTTGCAAGCTCACTGATTATTGTTGCAGTTCAGTTCCTTGTAGTTGTAGGACTGAGGTTCCTCTTTCATACTGGCTGGCTGTCATCTACCCACCACTTTTAGCTCCAAGAGGCCACTGCAATTTCCTGTCATGTAGCACTCTCTGAAATATGGCATTTTGTTTCTTTAAAGCAGGAGGCCATTTCTTTTGCTTCAAATATCTCTGACTTATGATATCTTTGACCTCTAAGCCCTCTTTTAAAAGAACTTACCTGATTATGTAAGGCCATCAGAATGATCTCCCTTTTGATTAACTCAGGTTCAACTGATCTTAACTATATCTGCAAAATTCCTTCACCTTTGCTATATACCATAACCTAATCATGCAAGTGAAATCTCATCATATTCACAAGTCAACCCACACTTAAAGGAGGGGATTATTTAGGGCATGTACAGCAAGAGGCTGAAATCTTGGGGGACAACTTAAAATTCTGCCTACCACATTTTGTATTCAGCAGCCTTAATGGTTAATTAATCGTACTAATATATCTGTACATTCATTGAGATTATCTTGATACACAGTTGTGTTATTTAAATATAATAAGTTTTTTTTCTTCCCAACTTTTATATTGTTAAAATTTACTTTTCTTAGCTTATTGCATGGACTAGAATGTCCAGTACAGTGCTAAAAAGAAGTAGTGAAGGTGGGCTTACTCTTTTGTATCATTGTCATTCCAGTGTTTAAAATAGATTATGAGACAAAGTGGCTTTTCAATAAATATTTTTAAATGAATAAATGGGTGACAATAAAGCTGGTGGCTGGGGCGGGGGTGCTGGGGATTAGTTCATGCTTGATCATTTGAGCCTCTAAATCTTACCTTGTCTGAAGTCATCCTTAACCATGGACTTTTTTAATGATATGATGGCAATATATAGCAACAAATTATTCCCTCCTTCCCCCCCCCCAAGCTAGATTCTTTTTGTTATATTCAACCTAAATTTTGAATATTAGATTTCCTGAGCCACAGAATAACATGAGCAAATAAATATTTGAGAGAAAAACAGTTACCATGCTCAGAGGAATTAATTTTTTTTTTGGAAGAACATTTACAGAATTCAAATATGTTCATGTATCTACCATATTTTTTAAAAACGATTTTATTTATTTATTTGACAGACAAAGATCACAAGTAGGCAGAGAGGCGGGGGGAAGCAGGCTCTCCACTGAGCAGAGAGCCTGATGCAGGGCTCCATCCAGGACCCTGAGATCATGACCCCAGCTGAAGGCAGAGGCTTTAACCACTGAGCCACCCAGGCACCCCATGTAGCTACCATATTAAGATAGTCCTCCCTCCATATCCACTTCTACCTACCACTTCATCTACCCACCTTTTTTTTTTTTCTTTCTTTCTTTCTTTTTTTTTTTTTTTTTTTTTTAAGATTTTATTATTTATTTATTTGGCAGAGATCACAAGTAGGCAGAGAGAGAGAGGCAGGGGTGGGGTGGGGGGGCCAAGCAGAGAGCCCGATGCGGGGCTCGATCCCAGGACCCTGAGATCATGACCTGAGCCGAAGGCAGAGGCTTTAACCCACTGAGCCATACAGGTGCCCCTGGACAACACACATCTTATTTGCTATAATAAGCAAGGTCACTCCTAGCTTTAAAAAAAAAAAAAAATTACTTCCTTTGTTTCTGTGACCCTATCGTCTCCTGACTTCTTGTTATTTCTCTGGCTCCTTTTTCTAGTCTCCCTTGTTTGTTTTTCCTCCTCTCAGAGCCTAGTCGAGTTGACCAGAGAATTATCATGACTACCTGAAATCAAAGTAGCACTAACTGATCAGTGAATCAGTGAGCTAGTTTAATCATAAAGACAAAGCTATTTATGCAAATGTTTTGTTTGCTCATTGATTTGATATATGGTGATATATGCTTGTTGTATGGGTCTATGGCCAGTTACATGCCCTTTTTCCTTTCCTTCCCTTTCCTTTCTCTTTTCTTTTCCTCTCTATACTCTCAGAGATCTCATATACATCCAAACTTTCAATTATTAACTACATGTTGACAGTCTTGGAATTTATATTTTCAGACCTCTCTTCTGAGTTCCTGACCCATCTATGTGTCTCCTTGATATTTCCAGGTAGCTCCTACATAGATACCCCTAGTGGGACACAGCAATTATTGAACTTATGATGCCAAATCTTTTTATTCTCCAATGTTTCCTACCTCAATTAATGTTTTCACCATCCCCCCAGTTGCTCATGTCAGGAGCCTAAGAATCATCTCTGACATCTTCCCATTTCTTAGACCCTATGTCCAACCAATCACTGAGTACTTTCTCAAACTGTCTACTGTTGTTTATCTTTAGCACTACAATCTTAGCCTAACACCTGGACCACCTGGACACTATCTTAGTCAGCTCGGGCTGCTATAACACAGTCAATAGACTGAGTAGCTCAAAAAACAGACTTTTATTTCTTGCAGTTATGGAATTTGGGAAGTCCAAGATCAAGCAGCCAGCAGACTCAGCTCCTAGTGAGAGACTTCTGGCCTCCAGACTGCTGCCTTCTTACTGTGTCCACACATGATAGAGAGCGAGTGACCTCTCTCTTATAAGAACACTAATCCCATCATGGGGGCTACACCTCATGATCTCATCTAAACCTAATTGCTGCCTAAATGTCCTACCTCCAAATACTATAGCATGGGGGGTTAAGTCTTCAACATATGAGTTGGGGGCAGAGACTTAAACATTCAGTCTGTTAGAGATACCTCCCAGCTGCTCTTGGTACCTTCTCTTGCTTAGCTCCAGGAACTCATTCTCCACAGAGTGGTTAAACTGATGTTTTTGAAACCATGCTTATGTCATCTCCTTACTCAAAGCCCCATCATAGCTTGCAATAAAACTTAAACTCCAACATGACCTATGACTCCCTCTATGATCTGGCTTTGTTCTACTTTTATCTCATTGCCAGTCATAATGGCCTTTTCTCTGTTAACCTACTTCCTTTGTGCCTTCTTTCTGCTGGCTGTTTCTACCACCTGGAACTCTACATGACCACTATTCCCTTCTCTGGCCAATTCCTATTCATCTTTCACTTTAAATCCTGCTTCCTGGGGCAAGAACTCTCTGTTCACCTAATATTAAATTACACTCACCTTTACAGGCTCTCAGCTTCTACCTTTCCTTAACACATATTTCAACTCTTGTTGAACAATTCCTATAATTATTTGCTTTATGTCTCTCTTGTGTACTCCCTCTCCACCCCAACCCAGGAAGTCAGTGGTATGAAAGCATCTGGACCCAGAAGCATCCATGATAAATATTCATTGAATGTGAATGGATGTCTGGATGTCTACTTGAGAATGAGGATGAGTGCAAGGGGTTAGGGAATATTGGTATAGAAATATTTTTCCTATATCTCCATTATACCACTGTTTAATTTTTTAATTTAAATTTTTAAAAAAGATTTCATTTATTTGAGAGAGAGAGAGAGAGAGAGAGAATGAGAATGAGCAGGGGAAAATGGCAGAGGGAGAGGGAGAGTCAGACTCCCCACTGAGTAGGGATCCTAGGACCCAGAAATCATGACCTGAGCTGAAAGCAGACACTTAACCAACTGAGCCACTCGGGCACCCACCTCTTCATTATGGGAAGAGATTCAGAATGAGAATATTGGGCCCACCATTAAAAGAAATTATGATTTTGACCAAAATTAACCTCATTCTAGGGGCAAGTAATGAGTAACCAAGGTAGCATCTACCATACTGAGGCAAAATGCAGGCAGCCCAGGCAGGCAGCAAAGAATCAACCGAAGAGGAGAGCAATTTCCCTCTGGATCCCATTTACCAGAGAGATATGCTGACCACCTGGAATCCAAACACCACTCACTGGCATGCCTCAGTAAGCCAGTGTAATCATGACGACAAAGACATTTATACAAGCTTTTTCTTTGCTTGCTGATTTGATATATGTTTGTTGTAGGGATCTATGGGGGAAAAATTGTCAGTAGTCTTTCAATTTGTAATAGACGCAAGAATCCTTAGGTTTTGTGAATGTGTCCTTTATGCTCATTTTACCATTTCTTTTGCTGTGTATACTGAACTGCAAAGTAAAGTTAGGATAAACTTAGAAGAATGGAAATAGGCTTTTGCATATTTAAAAAGGAGGAGTACACAAAAATAAACTATACATTGTTTAAAATACTGAATTCTTTCAACCAAATATGGAAACTGTCTCTTGGATTTGTGAACTAGTAATGAGTACTTAAAATAATAAATTAATCTATAGTATTATCAAGATTTTTTTTTTTACAAGTGATGAGAACCTCCATATTTCATACTTTAGAGAAAGCCTTCACTTTTCTTTGGAAGAGAGAGGGAATATGATATGTTTTGGATTCAAATAATAAGCAATTCCAGTTAACATGATTTTTCACTTTTATGGTAATTTCTTGCTGTAGTGTTCCCACAGAATAGTGAGGGATAAAGAACATGGGATTAGAAATCTTTAAAAACTGGCTTCTGATTTGAAATCAATTGCCACCACTAAGCCATTATCTGTTTCAGCCCTTTGGACCTCTGTTTTCTTGTCTGTCAAGTTAGAGCCTCTTCTGTTCCAAAAATCTTTCATTTCCACTCTCTTTTCCTTCTTTGAGTTTATTATTTTTGTTTTATATAGAACCTTAAAAACATAGAAGGGAAAAATACTGTTCTGAATTAAAGTTAAATTTTTGGAAATAAGACTTCTAGATTAAAATCAGATTTTGATTGTGAACTTTTTATGACAATTCATAGATGAGAATAAGGTGAGAAAATGCATATGTTTTACTTTCTGGTAGAATGGGAACCAAAAATACCAGAGAGTGGCATGAGAATTAAATGGCCATGCTAATATATTTTGGTATTCAAGGAAAGTCCATTATATAATTGCAACCCACATTATGTTGATTTTTTAAAAAGACTTATTTATTTGAGAGAGAGCATGAGCCAGGAAGAGGGAGAGAGAAAGAGAGAATCTCAAGGAGACTCCCTGCTGAGTGAGGAGCCTGACACCAGGCACAATCTCACCGCCCATGAGATCATGGCCTAAGTGGAAACCAACCAAGAGTCTGACATTTAACTGAGCCACCCAGGCACCCCTTATGTCACTCTTTCACTTTGGGTTATATTGTGAAATTGTCCTAGTTTCAGGATATCCAGTTTTTCCCCCCCCTCTGTTTATTTTACTTGTAAAATATTTGGTTTGTCCCCCACTATTTAAAAATATTGCATAGTAGGGGTGCCTAGGTGACTTAGTCAGTTAAGTGTCCAGTTCTTGGTTTCAGCTCAGGTTGTGATCTCAGGGTCATGGAATTGAGCCCCACATCTGGCTCTGTGCTGAGCTTGGAGCCTGCTTGTGATTCTCTTTCTCTCTTTCTCCCTGCCCTCCCCTGCTCATGGTATATGGGCATGTTCACAGGCTCTCTCAAATCAAATAAATATATAAATAAATAAATATTACATAGTGGTGTAAGAACTTGTATTCCTGCTGTTTAAGAGTTTTTTTCTGTGATGGCTGGTGTTGAGACACAAACTACTCCATGTAGCAGGTGGTTCTTGAGAGGCCAACTGTGGTTTCTGTTTCTCTGGAAATATACTTGGCTTTTAAATTGCCCATAATTTTTCCAGAAAATTTTTAAATTAAATTTCTCCTTTTCCTAGAGAGGTTTTAAGTGAATGGTTTTTCCCTAATAAATCTTTAACCATCTGTCCTTGTAGTTCTACTTCATTACAGAATTACATATTCTAAAAATAACTTCATATAGCTATTACTTAAAATACTCCAATTATAAAATAAACTAAGACTATCATCTTTATCATAAATCTAAAAAATTAATGTAGCTTACAAAAATCTTGAGCCCTATAACATATCATGGAAAGTTGTTTTAAGACATTACGTTACTTGGTTATTAATTCTGCTTAGTATATAAATAAGTATAAGTATATATATATTATATATATAATTATTCTTATACTTAGTATATAAAGTGGTTTATGTTTATAAGCACTAGTCTATATCTTTCATTCATTATGTCAACAAGTATTTATTGAGCTCTCAACTTGCCCCAGGCACCGTTCTGGACATTGTGGGGTAGGGTGGTCAACAAAAGAGACAAAACTCTCTGCCCTCATGAAGTTTACATTCCTGTGGGAGAAAGACAGACAACAAATAGATAAAATGTGAGGAAGGGGTTAGATGATAATAAAGACTAAGTAGAAAATTAAGGTAGAAAAGCATTTTAGGCATGGTGTTGCAGTGAGAAATATGGGTATCATGGACTGTCTCCTTGCGAAGGTAAAATTTGAATAAAGACCTGAGGAGGTGAGAGGGTTAGCCATTTGGACATCTGGGAGAAAAGCATTCCAGGCAGAGGGAAGAGCAAATGTCAATGCTCAAAGGCAGGAGCATGCCTGGCATGTCTCAGGAGGAACCCAATATGACTAGAGGAGAGTAAGAAATGGGGAGAGCAGGAGGAGATAAAGCCAGAGAGGGAAGATTGGGATGACATCATCTAGGACCTTGTAAGGACTTTGTCTTTTACTATGAATGAGCTAGAACCACTTGAGAGTTTCAAGCAGAAGAATGACATGATCTGGACCTGTGTTTTAAAGGATCAAGCTGACTGTAATGTCGAGAAGAGGCTGGTGGGGGACAAAGGCTAGGAGACTTTTGCAATAATCCAGGTAGGTAGGATCATTGTACTAAACACTATAGAACTCCAAGAAATATCATTCACCCCCTCGTTTCTGAATGGTGCTTCTTGTAATGAGCAGTACAGAGTGTAGCGAGGGGCCCTATGGACAAGATCGCTTGTAGCAGGGTAGATGCGATGTGAGTGGGAAGAAACGTTTAGTCAAGGCATATTTTGGAAGTAGAACTAATAGGATTTGCTGACATAGTAGATATGGGATATGAGTCAAGTATGATTTTAAGGTCATCCATTAATTTCATGAATTCAGGTTAATTATACCAACTACCATTTGCTAAGGGGAAGGAACTCACATTCATTTTTCAATTCAACAAACATTTGCTTAAAGTTTATTAGATAGTATATTGTCCCAGATTCTGCAGGGAAATGTTTTCATTTTTGTTTTTGCTTTTTTGAGGGGGGAGGGTCATACGGAGAGAGAGAGGGAGAGAGAGAATCTTAAGCAGGCTCTATGCCCAGTGCTGAGTCCCAGGTGGGGCTTGATCTCAGAACCCTGAGGTTGTGACCTGAAATGAAATCAAGAGTCAGACACTTTATGAACTAAGTCACCCAGGAGCCCCTTGCAGGAATAGTTTCTATTTTATTTATTTATTTATTTATTTTAAAAAAAGAGCTAATAAAATTTATTTATTTATTTATTTATTTATTTGCCAGAGAGAGAGAGAGAGAGAGCACAAGCAGGGGGAGCAGACAGAGGGAGAAGCAGACTCCCACTGAGCAAGGAGCCTGATGTGGGACTTGATCGTAAGACCCCAGGATCATGACCTGAGCCAAAAGCAGGCACTTAACTGACTGAGCCACCCAGGCATCCCATTGCAGGAATAGTTTTTAAAGTACAAAAGCAGCAACAACAAAAAATCCTGTTCTGGAAATACTTATAACTTAGTTTGTTAGACAAGGCCTCTATAGATAAAAGAACCAAAGGAAACAAGAGAAGAACCAAATACTGTATAAAGCCACATAAGAAAAAATATGACAATGGGGCTAATAAAATGGGATATATATAAAATTCTCCTCTAGGGAAATGTTCCAATTTGAAAATATTTTATATTTGTCAGGATATGCCCATATTTCTGATTGCTATACTCCTTTAATCTTTTCAACAACTTTTTCACTAGTTTCTAATAGCAACATGACTCATGTGTTTCCTATTCAAAGTGCTGGACTAGATAGGCTGTGTGGTTAACTCCTGTTGAGGGTGGAAGTATAAAAAAGTCTTCATGTGTGAGCTAAGAATTACCTTTTTCATGTTCTCTTCTCTTGCTTATGTGTTAGATTGTATTGCTCACAGCTTGATTGAGAATTCAGTCTTACTTTGGTCCCTAGTTCCTATTTGCCCAATTTCTGACTTGCAAATTTTCATACCTTGTCACCACTTATCTTATTTGTATATGTATTTGTGCATATATATATATATATATACACACATACACACACACACATATATATATACATATATATATATATGTATATATATATAGTTATGAGGATTTTTGAGGTCTTGTAGTTTTTCATGGCTCACCTCCCTGCCTCATTCAAAGCCATGTCTTGCTGCTTCCTGCTCTGTGATTTTTCATTCACACAGCTTTCCTAAAAATAATGAGACAATGGAGAGTATAATAATGAGTATGATAGTTAACATTTTAAAGTATTGACTATGAGCTAGGTACTAAGCTATACCATTTAAGTATATTTTATTTTTTATTTTTTTTAAGATTTTATTTATTTATTTGACAGACAGAGATCACAAGTAGGAAGAGAAGCAGGCAGAGAGAGAGGAGGAAGCAGGCTCCCCGCTGAGCAGAGAGCCCGATGCTGGGCTTGATCCCAGGACCCTGGGATCATGACCTGAGCCGAAGGCAGAGGCTTTAACCCACTGAGCCACCCAGGCACCCTTAAGTACATTTTGAATGTAATCCTTACAACACACCTGTAAAATGGGTACTATCCATATCCCCATAAGGAACTGAGCTTCAGAGGGCTTAACATGCCTGAGGTTACTCAGACACAAAGTGACAGAGCTAGGATGCCAACTCAGGGCTCATGAATACTACTATGCCACAACATGTCCTTTTGTACCATATGCATATTGGACATTCAGAGGGAGAAAAAAGCCAATCCCAACAAAGTTTTCTAAACTCTTAAAGACTCTATGTCTAGGGCGCCTGGGTGGCTCAGTGGGTTAAGCCGCTGCCTTTGGCTCAGGTCATGATCTCAGGGTCCTGGGATTGAGTCCCGCATCGGGCTCTCTGCTCAGCGGGGAGCCTGCTTCCTCCTCTCTCTCTGTCAAATAAATAAATAAAATCTTAAAAAAAAAAAAAGACTATATGTCTAATAACTATCTTTGTAATGTCATGGATTTATCCTTAAAAATTTTGCCAAGTTCAAGTTGGCAATAACACTTGCAATTCAGTCCTATTGATACTAAAGTTGGTTTTGCATGGCCCTAGATACACACACACACACACACACACACACACTAGACACAAGCTATAGAAGTAGCAGTTGAAAGTAGAAATGCCAATGGGACCTCTATTAGACCAAGATCAAACTAAAAAAGAGAGGAAAGAAAAGGAAGAAGAGTAACAGTGCTTACTGAGCTTTTCATGTTATTGGTTAATGTATTAAAATGCTTATTTAATCCTTACGACAACTCTCCTATTATCCTCACTTTACATGGGAGAAAAATAAAATGTGAAGAGGTTATCACTCTTCCTTGGGAGATGAAGAAATAAAGGACTAGAAACTGAGATCAAAATCACATAGCTAAAGTGTCAAAGCTGAGCTGAAAACCCAGGGTCAGTTAAATTCCAAAGCCTGTGGAATTAATCACTGCAGGTGGTAGACAGATTCTAGGGTAGCCTCCTGGTACTTACATCTTTGTGTAATCCCCTCTCCTTTAGTGTGGGCAAACCTTGTGACTTGCTTCTAAACAATGGAACGTGGCAAAGATGATAGAGTATCACTCTTTCTTGCTAGCCAACTCACTTTAGAAAGTTTAGAGACACTCTTCTCTGGTTTGATAAAAATATTGAGAAAATTGACAAGACAATGAACTGCAGATGGCCTCTAGGAGCTGAAGGCAGCTTCCAGATAGCAAGAATTCAGGGCTCTCAGTCCTACAACTGCAAAGAAAGGAATTTTGCTAACAACCCGAATGACCTTGGAAGCAGATTGTCCATAGTCAAGCTTCCATATGAAAACACAACCTGACTCATGCATTAATTGGAGACTTACGAGACCCTGAGTAGAAGACCAAGCTAAGCTGTGGGTAGACTCCTGACTCACAGAAAATGTAACACATTAAATATGTGTTATTTTAAACTGCTAAGTTTTACTAATTTTTACACAGCAATAGAAAACGAATACACCATGCTACCTTGGTTTTCTCTATGCTTGGAGCACAGTAAATTCTTAGTAAATGGTAGTTGCTATTATTATGACAATCAAAATGGAATTTGGATGATCTGAGTCAAAGAAAAATGTAACAGAGAAATTAAACAAAGTTAAAGAATTGTTTCCAGTGTAATCAAGGCACTGATTTAGGAGATATAGTTGATGGTATGTCAAAAACTTTTATATTACTCCCAACAATTATTGAGTATATTATTATCACATGAAATATAAAATTTCTAGTGATGCGCTTATATCCACATATAGCTTTAACATCTTACACCATATTCAAAGTAAATTAGAAAGTTTCCTACATTAAGATAGTCCTACATAGATATGAAGACTTAGCAAAACATAGTTTCGGGTTCTAATTATATTAGAACACTAATAATATTATATTAGAACACTAATAACACACTAATAATATAAAGTGTGATTTTTAAACATTGTAACATTTTAAAATAGCTTAAATATAATAGAAAAAATAATTCATGGCATTGGATCAAAAAATAAAATTGTGATGAAACTACTATCAGGGTAATACTTTTGGTTCCTGAATGCAGGTATATTCTGCTTATCAAGGATAATTTGTACTAAACACATGATATAATTATATGTATTTATAGAGTAGGTTAGAGAACTCAAGTGGGTTTCTATTTGATAGATTTAAAGTTTACTATAGTGGGGGGAAAAAAAGTTAGTTTTTATGTCTGACTAAATTGCAAAATTTTTCTGATTGTTTCTTCTACCAGTGTTCCCTTTCCCTTCTGTATTTATATTGGCATGTGAATGTACAGTTTCTGTCAAACAAGTCATTAAAGATGGTGTTCATTGATTGAATAGACACATTAATCTCACTACTGCTACCTGTACAAATATGCACTGAACATATAGTAAATATAAGCTTAGATCTCCTACAGGAGTTACAGCATCAGAAAATTTGCCCATTCTCTTGCCAGTGAGAATATGTGACCCTAATGAGCATAATCATTCATAATTCTTAATAGGTTAATAAATACTATGCCAAACATAGTGTTAATAATATGGTAGCTAATACCTTCTTCATATTTGCTTCTTTTGAGGGTAATCATGATTCTATCAGTTTTTCTTAATTTTCTGTAATCTGTGTTTTCTGGAAATGAACACTAATAATGGATCTATGCACATTTATTTGTGGTATGGCTTTTCTAATGATTGACTCAATGAAATTAAGCATTTCTTTTTTTTTTTTAATATTTTATTTATTTGACAGAGATCACAAGTAGGCAGAGAGGCAGGCAGAGAGAGAGGGAAGCAGGCTCCCTGCTGAGCACAGAACCGAACGCGGGGCTCGATCCTAGGACCCTGAGATCATGACCCAAGCCAAAGGCAGAAGCTTTAACCCACTGAGCCACCCAGGCGCCCCGAAATTAAGCATTTCTAATGAAGTGATTCAAGAGTTAACAAATGAATATATTAATTAATTTGAAATTTATCTAACTTTAAATTACCTGTCCAGTTAACAGGGTTTTGTTTGTTTTCTTTTTGGCAAACTTTATCATCAGCATTTACTTTTCTGTTTAGATTCACGATTATGAATTGTTCTGTGGCAAAGTAAATGTAAACACCTTGTTAAATCCCTGAAAAAATTAAGCATTTCTTTCTATGGGATGTTATCTACATATGGATAATGAGGAAAGCAAACCAGTCTGTCTTGTTCTAGTGTCTAGGAGATATCTCACGGTTATTATTTAATTCAAGTGCCAACTAGAGCAACCTGGAATCTTTTTTGGAACAAAGTGGGGTATTTTTTTTTTTTTTTTTAAATTTTTATTTATTTGACAGAACACAAGTAGGCAGAGAGGCAGGCAGAGAGAGAGGAGGAAGCAGGCTCCCTGCTGAGCAGAGAGCCCGATGCGGGACTCGATCCCAGGACCCTGAGATCATGACCTGAGCCGAAGGCAGCGGCTTAACCCACTGAGCCACCCAGGCGCCCACAAAGTGGGGTATTAATACAAATATTTTTTAAAAGGCCGAACCACTATATTTAAGACAGCTTTTGAGCTATTGACTTCCTGTATCAGGTTCAAAATATGGGAAATTGATAAGCTAAATACATTTCTTAGTATAATCTGTAAATCAATTCTAGACTTAAATTGAAATTATTTTCCTTTCTGGCCTTGAATGAAATTTGGTGAAGCTTTCCTTAATATTTTCGTAATAAAAACTCATCTGGTTTTATATGAGGTCAGGGATCTAGAAGGACTTCTTTATTTCTTTGTAGTTAAATTTATTTCATATTGGGGCTTGATATTCTTCCTCTCCTTATAAAATTGTAGAGAATGGATTGAATTTAGAAAAACATAAGGTACGAATTTCCTTTCCACCGTTTTTGTTGAATCTTTCTCTTTTGTCTTCCCTTCCCCAACTTTAGCTCTTTAGTGGGTAAAATATTTCACAAAGTTGTGTTTGCAGTTTTTGAAGTGACTTCTTGGAAATGAAACTAGCATCAACTTTTATTTTTTTTTAAATCCCCAACTGTAAAAGCTACATTTTCACTTTTGATTTGTTTAAACAGACAGGTTTATAAATGCCTGAAACTTTGGTGGATATTTTCAGGCAAGGAATAGTTTCAAAATTGAGAGAAATCCTCCTAAAACTAAGACATAAGCACAAATGATTGAGAGCCCTTTTTTCTCGTTTTAAAAATATTCTAAGACATTTTCTTTTTTGCAGATTACTCTTTCATTGAATTAAAATTGCAAGCCCTCAAACACCAGCCTGAATTGTATTATTGTTAACAACCACAGTGAGAAGGTATTAATACACAAACACTTTAAGTATCTCAGTCCAAGAGCAGCAATAACCGGTTTACGTGCCAGAATAGTGTGATAGATGGTAGAAAGGCCTGGAACTAAGGGAAAATTTAAGGGAACGACTCGGTGGGGGAAGGTTATCAACAGAGAGACGATGCACTATTTTCAAAGTCCAGTGGGTTGTTGGGGAGGGGATGACCTTTAACCTTTTAAAGGACATTTATTTGGGAAACTCTGAATAGCATTCACTTTGAGGGGGCGAGAGGAGAGGTGGAATGTTGTGGAAGTATCTACTTTAATAGGTCCCGGGTGGGTTCAGGGACGTTTGCAGTCGGTTGGTCTGGGGATGGGCGAAGGCCCCGCTGGAGGAATCGCTGGCCAGTCCCAGGGCAGGCGGAAGGCGGCCTCTGGGTGCTCTTGAGAACTCGGATGGGGGAAGGGTCGTGGGGAAAAGTAGAGTTCAGCGTGGGTTTCAGTCTTTGCGTACAGGACTATCAGAGGAGGCGCAGAGGAGTGCGCGGGGGTATTTCCTGCTCCCGGGGAACGCCGGCTGGGCCCGTGGCGTCCGCGCCGTGGCCCTTCTCCCGAGGCGGCGAGCGCTCCCCCCTGGCCCGGGCCGCGGCCCTCCCGCCCCGGCGGAGGCGCGCGGTGGATTGTGGGCTGGGGGCTGCGGCGGCCTCGCGGCGGCCTCCGGCACTGTTTCCCGGACCTAGCCGGGCCGAGCCGTGCCGGCGGGGCGAGGGAAAGCAGTGGAGTAGGGAGCAGAAGCGCTAGGGGTAGTGGTCGCGGCGCGGCGCGGCGGCGGCGGCGGCTCCTCTGGAGGCCGGGGATGTGGGAGAGGCGGTGGCAGCAGCGGCGGAGGCGGCGCTGCGGACCCGGGGGAAACTGCTGGCTGACAGGACACCCGGGAGAGACGTGAGGGAGCCGCCGCTGCCGCCTCTCACCCGCGAGCAGAGCTGGGCTCGGGAGGGCGGCCCTGTGCTCCCCCGGCCGACGGGCCAGCCGGCGCGGGGCGGGGGCGGGGGCGGAAAGCCGGGCTCGGGCCCGGCGGGGCTCCGGGCGGCGGCGGCCGCGGAGCAGCCTCGGCGCGACGTGGAGGGCTGGAGGCGGCGGCGATGCACTAGGCCTCGCTCTGGGGCGGCTGCCCGGGACCCGCAGGTAGGTGTCGGGGCGGCCCCAACCGGCCCCCAGCGCTTCGCGGCCCACCCTCGTCCCGACCTCCGGTGGAGAGAGGGCTCGAGACCCCACCCCCTGTGTCTCCTCCCCGGCCCGAAGCGGACAGAGTTTCGGTCACAACTGACGGGCTCTGAAGCTTCCATTCCTCTGTCCGCCGCCTCCTCTTCCTTTTCGGTCCCGCTCTGGGATCAGGGCCCGCAGCTGTTCTCCTCACTTCTAGTCTGCGGCCGAAAACACCGCCGTCCTCCGTCTCGCCCCTTTGTGGGATCCGGGCTTTGGAACTTCCACCACCCTCCTTGGATGCCGCCCCCAAACTTTGCCTCCCCCCCTCCCCCAGCCGGGCCCTTAACCCCCTTTTGAGCCTACTGGAATAATTTAAATGTAAAAAAAATAGTTTTTCTTCCTAAGGAAATGAAGGCTACCCCCCTCCCCCAATAAAAACTCGATGTTTTTCAGTTTGACGATTTAGCTCGCAGTAATTTGTTCGGTAATTAATTTTCTTCAGTTCTGCTTCTTTCCATCTGTGCATTGGGACAAAAGCAGGCCTTCCCCTGCTCTCCCGTCGTTGACCAGGGAACTTTTGGCTACCCATTGTAACGAACCACTTGGTCTGTCCGTGTGTAGAGTTCAGGATGGTGTTTTAGAATTTTGACTGACTGACTGACCCGGCATTGCAAGTTTTGTTTTAATTTGCTTTTAACCGGCTTTATTTTTTGGCTTTTATTGAGTCAGGCTCCCCTTACTTTCGAGGAATTAAATTGTTTGGACTGTTTTGTTTTTTGTTTTTAATTGGCAAACCCCAGGGCAATCTTAATAGTAAATGCTGACAAGGCAAATGATATCACGATATAGTATGCCGAGAAATGCATTATTGTGGTAACTTAAACTGCAGATTTAGGTGGACGTTCAGGTTGACTTTTATAAATCTGGAGAGTTCTAATTGGAAAAGTACTTTGAAGAGCCTTGATTCCTAAGCAGTTTTGGTGGAACAGATGGAATGATGGCATTGGTCTATATTAGTCTTGCAGTCAGAGCCTGATTTCTTAGAAATAAGTATTACTTGATGGTTCATAGTGGTCATCATTGCTCATGAAAGGTTTTGGTAAAAGTGACTGATATTTGCAAATTTTGGGTGATTGATAGTTGTGGCTTAGGGTATTAGATGTTTGTAGTTTTATTGTGATTTGGCTATTTTAAAATGATGCCATGTTAGTTTAAAAATTATTACACTACCAGGACAGACCTTACAGGATCAATTTTAAAAGAAATGAATAATATTGTAATGGTTTTCTTTGTGAAGAATGAATCACAGAATTATAAAGACTTTTCATGTTTTCTTGATTTTACTGACATATTTTGGTCTTGTAGAGGCATTGCTGTTCTAGCATTTGGCTTTCTGAAATGTTTTTTTTTTTTTAAATTATTGAAAGTTTGCTAGGAAAAGATGATTAAATTTTTGTATGTTTTCTGGAAAAGTTAAAGTTTATTTCTGGATAGGTACTAAGTTTTTATGTCAGAATTAAAATCAAATCTTATATAACTCATGAAATGGCAAACTTTGCGGAATTTGTTCTTAATCACATTCCTTTTCCTATCAATGAAAGTTGCTTAAAACTCTTTTTTCCTACTTTTAGTTTTTACAAACAACTTTGAGTAAAGCACACTCATTTAAAGTGTAAAATTAGGGGTGCCTGGGTGGCTTGGCCCAGTCGTTAAGAGTCTGTCTTCCCCTGAGGTCATGATTTCAGAGTCCTGGGATCAAGCCCGGGGCTGCCTGCTCATGGGGAGCCTGCTTCTCCCTCTCCCACTACCCCTGCTTGTGTTCCCTTTCTTGCTGTGTCTATCTCTGTCAAATAAATAAATAAAATCTTAAAAATAAATTAAGTTTTTTGATTTATAATATATATACAGAGTTGTAAAACCGTCATAGTCTAATTTTAGAACATTTTCATCACCCCCAAAGAAACCTGCTCCTTGATAGTATACTCTCCCCCACTCTCCCCACCCACCCTCGACCTGGGCAACCACTAATCTTTTTTCCATCTTAATATTTTCCTATTGTGATTCATGCATGTAAATGGTATCAGCTCATAGTTTTTTGAAGTGTTTCTTTTAAAATCAGCTTATATGTTTAAAATATTTTGAGTCAGAGAATAAGCAGATGATCACTGGTGTTAATAATCCATGTTCTAAACAACTGACATTCTGTTTGGTTATATTCAGCATAGATCAAAGTGTGGAGAAAAAAAGTTAGCGTGAATGATTTCAGTGATCTCAAGAGGTATTCTCCTTAGCTGGGAGTCAAGTAAAAGTTTGAGTATCTTTGCCCTGGGATATTAGGATATAAGGATTAGAGAAAACCTTAAAGGTCATTAGTGTACTTCCTGCTTGATTCACAAAAAGGTGGCAGGAACATATGAAGAATTCTGGAGTAGAAGCTTGAATCTCTAGGATTGTGGCTCAGGAACCACAGTGTGGCCATGTAAGGCAAGAAATGGGGATTTCTAATTAGAATTGTTAGGTTCTCTTATGTGTGCATGTGACTGACATTTTTCTAGCAGAGTTGGAAAAGAGATGGGCGTTTCCCCATTTTGGGATTGGAGGGTTGTGGGGAAACTAATGTATCCACATAGATGAAATACATCTTAGAAAATTCTCTAAAAATGCTTTAATCTAAAGGAGGATGGTATATACTGTATATTATTTAGGTATATTCTTTTACTGTTATTTTATTCTTAAAAGTTCATATATTGAAAACGAAATTAATTTGAAAGCATTAAGATTAACAAGGCTGGCTGTTGGCCTCCTCTTTCAAAGATCCATGGCCCTCATATCTAAACTCATGGTTCTCATACAGGAGTGAATTTGCCCTCCAAGGGATATCTGGCAGTGTCTAGAAATGCTTTTTCGTTGTCACAACTGAAGTTGGGGTGCCATTAGCCAGGAATGTTGCTAAACTTACAATGCACAGCATACATCCTATGTTATACATAGGATGACACCCCCCCATACAACAAAGAATTATCCACCCAAATGTCATTGGTATTGTTTTAAACCTGTAGTTTGCATTATTCCAGTGAGTGTCTAACCTATTGTTCTCAACTCCCACCAGGTGGGAAAATAAGTCTCACTGGGTGCTGTTTAGTATGTTAGATTAACCCTTTAGGTCCTCTAGCAACTCTCTTTTTGCAGTGGGAGGCAGTTAAGGGAAAAATAGAAGGCAATCTCATTATGACACAACACAGATAGGTATCTCCTAATCTGAAGAAAAAGTTCTTTTTTCCCTGAAAATGCAAAAGCCTTGTTTTACTGCAGATTTGAACTGTTATTATATTTTGAATTGTTAGTTACTGGTACATAGTTTTTTGAATTTGAAATAGATAAAGTTGTATTTTCTTTATGTAGACGTGATTGTTTTTTTCCTGGTAGCTTCAACTACTAAAAAAGGAGAAAAGTAAGCTCTTTTAATTAATTACTTAGTGATGTATATTGTGAATGTCCAAAAAGATTCAGAGGTCATATGTGAATCACATCTTTTTTTCTCATTCTTGTGGGCCCCACTTTTGACTCATTTAGTTTGTTTTTTAAAATTATTATTTATTTACTTATTTTCATTTAATTTGTTTTTAACAAGCTTAACTTGGTGGTGAAAGAAGAAAAGATTGACTGTTGGGGTCACTTTTGCTATTTACCTGCTTTATTATCTTAGATAAATTACTCAATCTTTCTGAGCCTTGATTTTATTTTTTTTTGTTTTATTTATCTTAGATAAATTACTCAATCTTTCTGAGCCTTGATTTTCTCATCTATGAAATAGGAATAGTGAAAATTCTTATATAGTGATTATATAATGATTGTGAGAATTAGATGAGGTTATGTGTGTTTAGATGCTATGTCAAGTACAAGAATTAGTTACTACACCTAAAACTAATATAATGTTAAATGTCAGTTATACCTCAATAAAAGTTACTTGTTTCAGAAGAATCAAATTAGAATGGGATATAGAGGGTACCAAAGTCGGAAATATAGACAGTGAAGCAGAGAACAGTGACTGCTGATAGTATCTCTAGGGAGAAGAGAGAAATTCTAAAATATATTGATAACAAAATAGTAAAAGAACTAGTATGATCACCAAAATTTCAAAAAATTCCAAATTCTTTACTCTAGGAGCAAATTGACTTCCTTCAGTAGCTCCTGAAAGTATCACAGTATAGCACAGTATAATAACTGATTATAAGGGCGAAATTAAGTTACCAAGAAAGGGTTACCTGTTTTCAAAATATGCTATTTGAAAAGTTATGAAAATATATAATTTCAGAATTAAAATATTCAGCAGTGACTTATTTGTATACAAAGTTTTAGTCTTTTCAAGGGTAAGCTATGGTTATCTGGATTAATTTCCTTGATGGGAATAATTCCTCTGTCTTCAATTCCTCTATTCATGTCTTATTTTATAATTACAGGGTATTCTACCACTAGTAATTGCTCTTCAGATGTGAGGATTTAACTGAATAAATAGAGTTTTAAAGCCTACTCACTATTTGTAAAATCTTAACCTCTTTTTAGATTTGTTTCTTTTTCTGTTATTTTTCAACATCTTTTTGCAAAAATAGAAAGGCTTTGATTTTTCTACATCTCCAGTAGTCCATAGTTGTGCTCTGGTGTTTAGAGTTGAATTAACTAAAACACATGAAATAAGTGGGGGAAGAATGTAATCTCTTACAATTTTGTTAACTGGTCAACTTTCACAATCATACAAAATTAAGACTTGAGGTAACAGAACTTGAGCGAGTCAATATTTTTACAGGGTAGCATGAGGTTAGAATAGTCAGAGACAATATTAAGAATAAGTCATGTAAGGGCGCCTGGGTGGCTCAGTGGGTTAAAGCCTCTACCTTTGGCTCAGATCATGATCCCATGGTCCTGGGATAGAGTCCTGCATGCTGCTCTCTGCTCAGCAGGGAGCCTGTTTCCCTTTCTTTCTGACTGCCTCTCTGCCTTCTTGTGATCTGTCTCTCTGTCAAATAAATAAATAAAGTCTTAAAAAAAAAAGTAAGTCATGTAATGATATTGGTAGGTTTTTTCTTTTTCTTTTTCTTTTTCTTTTTTAAATATGGTGAACTTAAAAAAATGGGATTGGGGGAATTTTCATGGTAAAAAGTGTTATTGACTTAGGGAATTTTGTATTCAAATAGTTGGCTTTTTGACTTTAAGTTGTGTATTTGTGTATGTATATTGTATGCATCATATTTTATGACATTTTGTGGAGTGAATAAAGTAAAAATTTAAAGTCATGTATTATGTCAAGATAAAGTTCTTGTTCGGGGCACCTGGGTGGCTCAGTGGGTTAAAGCCTCTGCCTTCAGCTCAGGTCATGATCCCAGGGTTCTGGGATCGAGCCCCGCATCGGGCTCTCTGACCAGCAGGGAGCCTGCTTCCTTTCCTCTCTCTCTGCCTGCCTCACTGCCTACTTGTGATCTCTGTCTGTCAAATAAATAAAATCTTTAAAAAAAAAAAAAAGAAAAGAAAATTCTTGTTCTGTTGTTGTTGATATTGTTGTTTCAATTTGGCTAAACTGAGGGTAGATTGGGCCTAGTTTGTGGAGTTTTTGGACATGATAGACTTGATATACATACCATGATCGAAGAATACTTAAGGAGAGTGACCTGATCAAATATGAATTTTAAGAAAGATGATTCTAAAGTTGAGTGAGGTTAAGACCAAAGAAGTATTTTTGGTAGGAGATTCTCACAGCAGTTTAATTGGCAGTAAAATCCTGGACTAGATTACTTGCAATTGGAATGGAGTGCAAGGAATGGGTGTGTAATGAATTTTGGAGGTATAATCCATACAACAGTCCACATTAATATAGAAATTAAAGAATGTAGAGAGGTCAGGGAGTCAAGTTGGCTCTAGGGTTTCTAATTTAGGAAACCAATGGATTATGTTGCCATTAACTGACCTAAAGAAGGAATAAACTTTTGATAGGTGGAATCAAGCGAATATGATAAATAATGAATTTAATTTTTGGATACATTAAATTTAGGCATCTTTAAGACTTGTAGATGAAGTTGCCCAGTAAGCAGTTATAAATATGGTTATGACACTGAAAAGAGGTTGGAACTGGAGAAAGATCTGGAATCTATCCAGTTTTCTCTATCTCTACCACCATTATCTGAGTTCAAGCTACTGTCATCTCTTACTGAGATTATTGCAAGTTTCCTAACTGGACTCTTCTAATCTTAGTCTTCTCTGTTCCATTCTCTGTGCTGTAATCAGTGATTTTTCTTTCTTTTTTTTTTTTTAACAGAAGGATACTTTTTTTTTAATCTTTTTTTTTTTTAAGAATTTATTTATTTATTTGACAGAGAGAGATCACAAGTAGGCAGAGAGGCAGGCAGAGAGAGAGAGAGAGGAAGAAGCAGGCTCCCTGTAGAGCAGAGAGCCTGATGCGGGACTCGATCCCAGGACGCTGGGATCATGACCTGAGCCGAAGGCAGTGGCTTAATCCACTTAGCCACCCAGGTGCCCATCAGTGATTTTTCTAAAGGGCAAATCTGATTATATTATTTCTCACTATTATTTCTGTGGCCTTATTTTGTCTTTATGATGAAATCCATATTCCTTATTATTTTAATTGATTTCTACGTCAAGTTCTTTTCCCAACTTAACTCTCTAGCCTTGTGCTCTCCCCAACTCTGTCCTTCCCCCAAATAAATAATTCTCTCATATTTAAAAAAAAGGATGTTATTTATTTGAGAGAGAGAGAGAGAGAGAGAAAAAGAGAACAAGCACATGCACGAGCAAGGGTAGGACACAGGGAGACAGGGAGGGAGTCTTTAGCAGACTCCATGCTGAGCAAGGAGCCTAATGGGGGGCTCAGTCTCACGATCCGGAGATCATGACCTGAGCCAAAATCAAGAGTCAGATGCTTGCTGACTGAGCCACGCAGGTGTCCCTAATTTTTTCAGACATAATTGAATTAGTTCTGGTTTCTGGCAAAGGCTTGGTTTCCCCTCCAAGCCTTTGCACATATATTCCCAATTCCTTGAGTATTCTTGTAACACACTTCCTCCCCTTTATTTGTCTGGTTCATTTCTACTTACCTCCAGTTCTTGGTAAGCCTTCATTGATTATTATTTTTATTGAAAAAATTTTAACGTACAGAAAAATAAAAAGAGTATTGGAGTAAACACCTACACACATATACATAAACTTCCCCCTCCCCCTGCCACTTTTCCCCTTGCCAAGTCTGAAAGCAGGCTGTAGATTTCATGACACTTCATCCCTAAATACTTAAGCATGCATCTCCCAATTACAGGGATTTCTCTTATACAATCACAATACTATTATGACACCTAAAAATATCAACAATTACTCAATAACCTTATTAAACATAGAGTCCATACTTAAATTTCCCCATTTGTCCCAACATTTTATTTTATTTTATTTTTTAAGATTTTATTTATTTTTTTGGCAGAGAGAGAGAGAGAGAGCGAGCACAAGTAGGCAGAGAGGCAGGCAGAGAGAGTGAGGGAAGCAGGCTTCCCGCTGAGCAGAGAGCCCAATGCGGGCTCGATCTCAGGATCCTGAGATCATGACCTGAGCCGAAGGCAGAGGCTTAACCCACTGAGCCACCCCGGCGCACCACGAACATTTTATTAGAGCTTTTTTTCTTTCTACTAATGCAAGATTCAATCAAGTTTCATGCATTGCATTTGGCTGGTATGCCTTTTCAGTCTCCCCAAATTTGGACTAGGGCCCAGTGACTTCTCTTCTTTGGTTTATCCTATGAAAAGTAGAGGCATTTGTGCTTGAGTATATTCTATATTCCAAATTAGTCTGTTTCTTCGTGATTAGATTCTGGTTAAATATTTCTGGCAAAAATATCACAGATGATATGTATTCCTACCACTTTATCACATCAGGAGGCACATAATGGCAGGCTGTCCCCCTGTTGGTGAGTCCAGTTTTCATCACTTGATAAGGGTAGGAACAGGCAGATCTAGCTACTATTTAATAAAGAAATAATCGATAGGGTGATAATTTATGACAATGTATATATTGTTTTCATAACAGCCTTTTAAATTAATGATTTTATGATCCACTAATGATTCTTGCTTGAATTGATCATTGCATTTGAGGATTACAAATGGTGATTTTTCTATTTTATGCTGTTTACGTTTATTAGTTTTATTGGTTTTTGAGGGCTGTGAGGTCTGATTAGATAAAGACTGAATATTGGCACTTTAATTTGGAAATCAGGTTGTTCCTCACCTTTTCCATAGCCAGCCAAGTGAGTGGTGAACTTGGAAGATAGATTGCTGGGGAGATAGACAAAAGACCAAATAGAGGCTTGCCAGTGAAGGGGAGGCAAGAAGTAGCCTGAGGAGATAGAGTTTAGGGAAAGAACTTTAATTTAGCACTTGAACCTTTTTTTTTTTTTTTGGTGGGTTAATGATATTGAAGATGGGGGAGGTCAGGGAATAATTAATACAACAGGGTCTCAGATGAAGTAGGAAGAGGTGAGATCAAGAACAACTGGTTGGGGGATTAAGTCTAGACAAGAGTACACAGCAGTATTATACCCCAGAGGTTAAGAGTTGTGAGGATTTGGTATGTGTGGATATGGAGGGTAGAATCTTATATGAGGACTTTTTTTTCCTTTGGTATGGAGTAAAAAGACAATTACTTTTTGAGCATGAGATTGATGAAGGTAAACTTGGGGACGTGAGAAGAGTAATGAAGGTTATAAATACTGTGAGGATTGGGAAAGAGCAGGATAAATCAGTGAAAAGACTGCGAGTAGGGCCTTATCTCAGATTAGAATTTATACATTTATAATCTGATGTTCTACATAAATTTTCTCTGGTGTTCTGCAGCTAGGAACAAAGCAAAGATAGATTGAAGTTGGATGAGGGAGGAGAGAATTGAACATGCAGGAGAGACTGTTGGAGTAATTGATTAGCAAATAAATCCTATAATCATTCATTCAAAGTTACTGGTATTGTATATGTCTTAAATATGTAAACCATCAGATATATTAAAATGCTTAACAAAAAGAGTAAATTTAAAATAAAATTTATATAACCTACCCTATCTTAAAAATGTTAGAAGAAATTATATATTAATATAGTCCTAAGAACAAAAATGACAGTTTTATTTATTTATTTGATAAAGAGAGAGAGAACAAGAACATGCATGAACAGAGGTATAGACAGAGGGAGACAGGAAGTATAGAGATTAGTTAAATACATTAAAAAAAAACTTTAAAAGAAGTCAAGTCTTAAAAAAATCTTATCACAGTCAGATGATAATTATTGCTACCATTTATTTTTAATATAAGATGAACAGAAATATTTGTTAGTGTAAATAATTGTTATAGGATCAGTAATTGATAAGGAGAAAAAGAAGACAGAAGGGAAGAAAGTACTGGGTGCCTGAAATGGATGAGAGGCAGTATAGTGAAATAATTTAGATTTTGGTGTTTTAGAGAGGCAGTATGATATAGAGACCCAGGCAGGGGTTTAGAATCAGAAGATCTGAGTGCAAATCCCATCTTCACAATTTATTAGCTAAATGGTCTGAAACCAAATTACTCTTGAATCTGCTCTTCATCCTCATAATGGGGATCATTGATTGATCCATTCACTGATTCATACAGACATGTTTTTCTAGACTGTTAGACCAACGGAATAATCTGAATGAAAGTAAAGCAATTAAAAACCATAGTGTTTGGTCAGATATTAGTGAAATGTAATCCTTTCTCTCTCCCTCTCTCTTTCTTTGCTTTGTCTTCCCTCTCCCTTGCTATCCTTCCTTTTTTCACTGGTAACGTGTTTCCCACATTGGGTGGGAGTGTACCCAAGTCCCAGCTGATTCCACTCCCTGCCCCCTTCTACTCTCTGCCCCTTCCCTCCCTGGAAGAGAATTAGGCAGAGAAGTAGGATGGAGTGCAACTTTTCTGTATTGCTTGCTCATTTTCTCACTGTTGCATGACAAAGTCCTGTCTTTCTCAAGGTGGGGCATAACAGCCCCCTGGTGTGATTGTTCTCTCTCTGCCTTCACCACCATACTGCCAATCCCCATGTATATCTAACTCTTCTTTCTCCTTCCATCTTTTCTCCCCAGTACTTTTTCTTGTTCCTTTTTTCTTTCTTTTTAAAAATATTTTATTTATGTATTTCACAGAGGGGAACACAAGCAAGAGAAGCAGAAAAGGGAGAAGCAGGCTTCCTGCTGAGCTGGGGTGGGGCTCCATCCCAGGACTCTGGCATCATGACCTGAGCCGATAGCAGACGTTTAACAACTGAGCCACCCAGGTGCCCCTTCTTATTCCACTTTAATCTCACCCTTCACGTGGTTTCTTGCTGTTTGCCTACAGATGTGCTCCGGTCTCCCATGGCCTAAAAAATTCTTTCTCAACTCTTAGTCACTTTTCTTTCACCACCAAAGAGATGTTGTTCTTGTGGCCTTTATTATTTCATCACTTACTTAATACTTAACATCTTGGAGTATGGCTTCTGCCCCAACCACTGTCCTAATACTGTTCTAATTCAATATCCTTACTGAAGATAGTCGAGGTTACTTGACTACTGCATCATGTTGACACTGCTGTTCACACTTTCCTCCTGGACACTTCTCCCTTGCTTCTATTAGGATGGTATTTCTGATTTCTTTTTCCTATCCTTGTAAGTGTATTTGCCCTTCCTTTTTCTCTGAGCTCTCATTAGCCCTCTCTCTCTCTATTTCTTTTTCACACCTTTTCTTTGTAATATTATCTTCCTATGACTGGAAGAATTTTCTTTTATTCCTATAATGTAATTGGACTAGGAATAGCAATGGAAAATTAAGGGAGGCAAGATTCTGTACACTGCAGGAAAGAATTATTTTCCTAAAGCAATTATAGTTGTTTTATAGTTATAATCTGCTTTTGAAGTAGTCAGTTCTCCATTGTTAAAAGTTTTCAAATGAGGCAAAAAGCCTTGTAGAAAGGGTTCATAAATTAGGTAGAGAGTGGAGCCAGATTATCTTTTAAAGTCCCCTCCAACTCAGAGATTGTAATTTTTATCTCATCCACTTTACTCCCATGGATTCAACTTTGACCTTTATCTAGATGTTTTCTAAATCATTACTTTTAGCCTCTTTGCTTTTTCTCTCTCCTCCTTCCTCTCTCGCATAGTATTGTCATTAGACTTGCTTCTGTTCCAGGCCACATGTTTTCTAGTTTCAACATCATTTTCCCATATTCTTTTTTCTCTCCTTTTACTAGCATGGCTTTGAGGACCACTGTTCTATTCTTTGGCAGATTTTCTGATAGTAAATTATATCTGGCCGTCTAAATTTGCTGCCTCCTCTCTCCAAAAACTAAGGGCACTCAAGCAGAGGACACTGATAGAGGAGGCTCAGGAACCTAAAGTTTAAATTGATTTTAAAACTTTGTATGGCACAGTCCAAATGTTAATACTTAAGATATTTATAATAATAAATAGTGATAGTTGCAGTTTTTTATTGAATGTCTCCTGTGTGCCAAGTATTGTGCCACGAGTTTATATATAGGTTATGTAAGTTACGTTTCATTTAAGTTTTACAACATTCCTATGAGAAAGATACTATTGTCCCATTTACAAATGAGGAAATAGGAAGATAAGAAAGTTGTCAAAGTCACACAACTAATAAATAATAGCTGTCTAACTCACTTTATGGCCAGGTTTCTTTTCTTTTTTTTATTTTTTTAAAGATTTTATTTATTTATTTGACAGAGAGAGATCACAAGTAGGCAGAGAGGCAGGCAGAGAGAGAGAGGAGGAAGCAGGCTCCCTGCAGAGCAGAGAGCCCGATGTGGGACTCGATCCCAGGACCCTGGGATCATGACCCGAGCTAAAGGCAGCGGCCTAACCCACTGAGCCACCCAGGCGCCCAATGGCCAGGTTTCTTAAGTATATTATATATATTGTGTTATAAGAATGTAGAGAGTCTAGAATAAAATTTTAGAAAGGTAATGTTATACAAACAAGATAATGTATTTTTAACTTTGTGTATTTTTACATTATTTAAATGCATGAACTTACATAAGACATTGTTAGTGGCTTATTCTTCTTACCTCTTTATCCATGATATTAGTTTCCTTGTTCATTCATTCATTGAACTTTCATGTGTTTTACCAATTGCTTAGACTCTGCTAATGGTGGTATAGGAAGGTGAATGAAACAAGTAACAAGTATTTTCAGTATAGTGGGAGAGACAGAAAATTAATAGGTAAATAATCAGTTAAAATTTGAGCAAGTACTATAAAGATTACAAACTAAAGTTCTAGTCATAGAGAATCAGGGTGTGTGTGTGTTGGATGGAGGGAGGGAAGGGGAGAGAATGTGCTTAGATATGGTGGTCAGGAAAGGTTTGTTATGTCACTTAAGCAGATTATTTTGTTGTATACCTTTTTATACATTATGTGTATATAGAGAGAGTGATATAAAGGTTTTATATCAAATGGGATTTTAGTATATATTCTGTTTTGTAATCCTATAATTGAAAGTATAGCCATTGTTTTTTTTAATTTCCCTACCTATTCCACTCCAACTTCTTTTTTTTTCTTTCAAGATTTTATTTAGATTCAAGTTAGTTCACATATAGTGTAGTATTATTTTCAGGGGTACAATTTAGTGATTCGTCAGTTGCTTGTAACACCAAGTGCTCATTACATCAAGTGCCCTCCTTAATGCCCATCACCAATTACCCCATACCCCCCACCCATCTCCCCTCCAGTAACCCTCAGTTTGTCCCTATATTAAAGAATGTCTTATGGTTTGCCTCCCTCTCTGTCTTTATCTTCCCTTCCCTTCCCATTTGTTCATCTGTTTTTTTTCTTAAATTCCACATGTGAGTGAAATCATATTTGTCTTCCTCTGACTTATTTTGCTTAGCGTAATGCCCTCTAGTTCTGTCCATGTTACAAATGGCAAGATTTCATTCTTTTTGATGGCTGAGTAATATTCCATTGTATATGTGTACCACATCTTGTTTATCCATTCATTTGTTGATGGACACTTGGGCTCTTCCCATGTTTTGATTATTGTGGACATTGTTGCTCTAAACATTGGGGTGCATGTGCCCCTTCAAATCACTATTTTTTTTATCCTTTGGATAAATACCTAGTAGTGCAATTGCTAGGTCGTAGGATAGTTATGTTTTTAACTTTTTGAAGAACCTCTGTACTGTTTTCCAGAGTGGCTGTACCAGTTTGCATTCCCACCAACAGTGTAAGAGGATTCCCCTTTCTCTGCATCATTGCCAACATCTGTTTTTTTCTGAGGGTTAATTTTAGCCCATCTGACTGGTGTGAGGTGGTGTCTCATTGTGGTTTTGATTTGTATTTCCTTGGTGCCAAGTGATATTGAGCATTTTTTCATGTGTTTGTTAGCCATTTGTATGTATTCTTTGAAGAAATGTCTGTTTATGTCTTCTGCCCATTTCTTAACTCGATTCTTTATTTTTGGGGTGTTGAGTTTGATAAGTTCTTTTTAGATTTTGGGTATTAGCACTTTATCTGATAAGTCATTTGCAAGTATCTTCTTCCATTCAGTAGGTTGACTTTTAGTTTTGTTGACTGTTTCCTTTGCTCTGCAGAAGCTTTTTATCTTGATGAAGTCCCAGTGGTTCATTTTTGCTTTTGTTTCCCTGCCTTTAAAGATGGGTCTAGGAAGAAGTTGCTGTGGCTGAGGTCAGAGAGGTTGCTGCCTGTGTTCTCCTATAGGACTTTGATGGATTCCTATCTCACATTGAGGTCTTTCATTTTGAATTTATTTTTGTGTATGGTATAAGAAAGTGGTTCAGTTTCATTCTTGTGCATGTTGTTGTCCACTTTTTCCAATACTTTATTAAAGAGACTGCCTTTTTTTCTATTGGACATTTTTTTCTGCTTTGTCAAAGATTAGTTGACCATATAATTGTGGGTTCCACTCCAACTTTTACAATCTGGCATCCAACTCCACTGTTGGACTTGACATTGTTTCTGATGTCACTGGTCAGTGACATCTGGTCACTGCCTAATTGCCAAATCTAACTGATGGTTTTTTCCCCCATTTTATTTGTGAATTCTGAATTGATATTTCTCTCACCTTCTTAGATCTTCCTTCTTTATCACAAGCTTTTCTTTATATCTTTATTTTTTAAAGATCACATTTATTTATTTTAGAGAGGGAGCACGAGCAGGGGGAAGGGTAGAGGAAAGGGAGCGAGAGGATCCTAAGCAGATTCTGTGCACGGATCCCAACATGGGGCTTGACCCCACAACCCTGAGACTATGACTCCAGCCAAAATCTACAGTCAGATGCCTAATGGGGTCATCCAGGCACTCTGCCTCTCCTTTTTAAGGATTTATTTTTTATTTGAGAGAGAAAGAAAATGTGCAGGCTCATGTGCACAGTGGTGGTAGTTATGGTGGTGATGGGGCAGAGGGGGAAGGAGAGAAGTGGAACCGGGCCCTGAGATCATGACCTAAGCCAAAATCAAGGGTCAGGTGCTTAACTGACTGAGACACCCAGGTAACTCTATATCTTTTTTTCATTTCTTTCTTCAGAAATGTTCCAGTCTTCTTAGGTTCTATCCTTGGCCCTCCAAGCTGATAATCTCCTAGAGTGATGGAGTGGACTTAGCAGTCCTGTGGATAAAGTCCAAAGTCCTTTTGTAAGGTTCCACCCAGTTTAAGGATTATTCTTGTTGTTTCTTTCTTTCTTTCTTTCTTTCTTTTTTTTTAAAGATTTTATTTATTTATTTCACAGAAAGAGAGAGAGAGACAGCGAGAGAGGGAATACAAGCAGGGGGAGTGGGAAAGGGAGAGGGAGAAGCAGGCTTCCCGCCGAGCAGGGAGCCTGATGCGATGTGGGGCTGGATCTCAGGACCCTGGGATCATGACCTGAGCCCAAGGCAGACTCTTAACAACTGAGCCATCCAGGCGCCCTGGATTATTCTTTTCTTTTATCTAAGGAAAAAAGGAAATGAACCTGTATTAATACTTATTTTAAGAATTGATACTAGCACCTTTAATTAGTCCATATGTTCATTTTACAGATGTTCATCTTTATTTTAACTCGGTGGTTCTCCCCTGGCGTGATTTTATCCTCTCCCCTCTTTTCTTCCACCCCAGCATGCTTGCCCTTGTCTGGACACATTTTTGGTTGTCATAATTACATGTGGGGGGCAGGAGTGAAGGGTGCTGTTGACATCAAGTAGATAGAGGCCAGGAATACATCTGAGATCCTATAGTGTGTAGGAGGAAAGCACCCAATAGCAAAGAATTATTCAACTCAAAATGTCCATGGTGCCATGGTGGAGAAACCATGCTTTAACTGGATTTTAGCATTTTCTTTACTTATAATGTACATAATCCTTCACAGGGGTATTAGCACTACTTGTAACTTAGGCACCAGTAGAAATTTCAAATATTTTCATGTCACATTAATTTGTTGCAGGTACCTTGAAACATTTTTGCTTATTTATTGCTTAGAAATTAAGATAGGTTTGCATTAATTTAGAAGCAAAAAAATTACTATATTGCATTTTAAAAAGTTTATCTCAGTATAGTTGTCATTTGTAATCTCTAATGTATTTTATGCAATATAAACATTATTCTGGGAAAGTGTCCGTAGACTTTACCAGATTATCAAGGAGTCCACAGGACAATCTTAACCACAGTCTAGAGACTTAATTAGGTTGGATTAGGTATTTTTGGTTTGAGTGCTTCATAGGTGATCACGTTTATTTTATATCCTCATTTCATGAATCACATAATATTAAGTTGTCATACTGTTATCAATGATACCAAGTTTGTTGACTTAATTAATGTAGTGACAGAATTTATTTTTAAAAAAAGATTTTATTTATTTATTTGACAGAGGGAAAGATCACAAATAAGCAGAGAGGCAGGCATAGCGAGAGGGGGAAGCAGGCTCCCTGCTGAGCAGAGAGCCCGATGTGGGACTCGATCCCAGGACCTCAAGATCATAACCTGAGCCAAAGGCAGAGGCTTTAACCCACTTAGCCACCCAGGCACCCTGACAGATTTTAAAGATATACATTCCCGTTTGCATTGCTAAGGGGTTAACATCTGTGGGGTTAACACTTTGGTACCAGGTGAGTTTTCTCCTTCTGATCAATCTAATAACTTTAGCATTTATCAGTGATTTTTGCCTGAATTGGTTTTTACGTTGGGGTTACAAAATGTGATTTTCTAATTCAATCATTCCTTCTACAATTATTACTGGCTTTCTTCTGTGGAGAAGAGATTTCCTTTCTTTATTCCACTCTGCCCCCTTTTCCTCATCTCTTTCTCTTCCCCTATGTGCCACTCTATATTTGCTAATTTTTATTTATCTAGTAGGTTATGCTCAAGTCGGTTTCTTTTTTTTCTTTTTTTAAGTCCTCAAATTGTCCCCCATGTGGCCAATGAGAGCCCCTTTAAGTTGATCCATTGTTGTTCTTTACAAATCCTTCTGGTCTGTCTGTGAGCACTTACTTGCTTTCTGACACAACAAGAGTTCCCAGGGCTCTGGCTCTGGACTCAGATATTTTTTCAATGAGCCATGATTTCTTTGTGGGGAATGGCATAGTTTTTACTTGTTCCCTGAAAGTAGAACATTCCTAGGAAGCCTTAGGAATGTAAAATGTAAAGCTAAAATGGTGTAAAGTTGAGGAAACAGTTACCATTAATTTATGTGGAAAAATGTTTGTTTTCTCTTACAGTATCTTAGGACATGTATTAATAATGGTTGTATAGAATAAATAAAGAAAAAGCACAGATACCTAGAGGCCCAGTTCAAAGGTACAGTGGTTTGTTGCTGAGATGCTGAGTAGTGTGAATCCAGGGAAGGAGCTAAGCATTGCTACCCTTGCTGCTTAGTGTGTGTGTGCTACCTCTGTGACAGCTTGTTACAAACAAAACACTGAATGCAATTTTTGCTTCTTGCCTTTTAAAGATAAGTTAAAATCCTCTTTGGATTTCTTTTGGTTAATGGAAACAGGTACTAATATAGGTTTTTAATAAAAGCAAAGTGGCATAATGCAAACTTTCAAAAAGCAGGGGATCCTTATGTTCAGAAACCAAAGTCTGAGCACTTGGTATGCTCCTTGCTTCTGGGATGACATTGTTTTAGAAACTTTTAATAGAGGCTTTAAACCTAACTTTTAACATAAAAGATATTTTGAGCTACAAGAAAGACAGTCACATGTTTCTGATTTTACTCATTCTTGCAAATTCTTCTATAATGAATGTTTCTTTCTTTATCATCCTGTACCGGTGCATGCTCTTATCTACTTAAGGATTATTGGTAGCTTTCTCACCAACATCTCTCTTCTGATCTGTTCTACACCCATTTCATTCGTCTTTAAAGTATTTATTACATACTATTTGTGTGCCAGGAACTGCATTGGGCATATAGAATACAGAGGGAAATGGAACCATCAGGAAGTTCATAGTCTAATAGAAACCTATATAAAGACCAAAATTTCAGTATGATTATTGCAAAATAAAAATACATAGGGGCGCCTGGGTGGCTCAGTTGGTTTGAGCATTTGTCTTCGTTCAGGTCATGATCCCAGGGTCTGGGATGGAGCCCTGTGTCTTTGGTCTCACTGGTCACTGGGGAGCCTGCTTCTCCCTCTCCCTCTGCCCATCTATCCCCCTGACCCCCAGCTTGTGCTGGTGTGTGCTCTCTTGCTCTCTTTCCCTCTCTCTCTTATAAATAAAATCTTTAAGAAAATACATAAAGGCGTATTTGGTATGAGACACCAAAGAAGGCTTCAAGAGAAGATACTGGTTGAGTGTGTTATTGTTAGAATTATGAAAAGATGATCACATGAAGAATGGTAAAGTGATTTATAGATTCTCATTGTAGGTGACTACTGATTGCATGTCTAATTTGTTTCTAGATGTAGTTACAAGTGGAGTATTTAAAGTCAGAGGTTATCTGCATTTAGTGCTTAGAGCTTGCCTTTTCTCTTATTCTGAGTTTTTGTTTTAGTTTTTGCTATTTTATTTTCCTGAGTAGACAAACTTTCTTGCTAGGATGCTTCATCATTTCTGTTCTTTAGCTTTTCAATGAAATATTATTTTTTTGCTGAAATTGTTTGGTTTAGAGGCCATGGAGATTTGCTGTTTGTTTATGCATCCGTGCCTTATGAATAAATCCATAACATTTTATTACCAATGATTGCACATACAAAGTATCTGCACTGTACTTATATGGTCATTAATATGAAGTTTGGTTCTTACTGTGGGGAAATCTTTATGAATTTAGGATGGTTGAAGGAAGTGGAGAGTCAAGTGGTTTAAAATTGGGACTCACCTACATAGGCAGTCTCTAATTTTACATAATCTCTTTATAGCTAGAGATTTTCCCTCTTTTCATAAGAATTAGGAGAGACATAGGAAAAAACTAAATCTGCGTAGGTTTTCCAATTCAGATTCTTTAAGAAATAAACAAGGTGACCCCCATCCCCCCCACTGAAGGAATTTGTAGGAGTATAGAAATGTTTTTCTGTAAGTCCCCATCTCCTCAAGTGTTTTTGGCTTCCTGAGATGGCACTTACGATGACTTCTGCTGTTAAAACAACATGATGGTAAATAGAATAAATTGAAATAGTAGTGTACTGTTGTTGGAATCAGTATTTAATTTCTCTGACAGCAAGCAATGGGCGTTCAACGTAAGTAGATTTTCCAAATATTTGTAGTTTCCCTCTTTAAAATGTCAAAATGTTTTTAGCTTAGCCTTTTTATTTGATGAAATTAATAAAAAAGTTAAACAGACTTAATGTCAAATTTAGAATTGTCCTTACTAAACATTTAATATACAGGATTATGTATTAAACAGTATTTCCTATCCTTTAGATATTTTTCCTTTTCAAATATATGATGCTTTTGTGCAGAAACAACCATACACTTAATGTGAAGGGATGTAAATGCAACAGGCGAACCAAGGCCCTGAGTAATTTGTCTGGCCATACTGTGTGTGTGTGTGTGTGTGTGTGTGTGTGTGTGTGTGTTTAAATAAAATATGAATAGTCAGTACTTTGCAAACATTTTACTCTAAACATGTCAGTTTCCATATTTTTTTATAATTATCCATGTCCCTTAACCTCTTTCTATGGTATTGTTTACTTTCTGTTTGGGGACCTTGAGGAAGTTATTTATCTTTGTGCATTTTCTTAACAGCTTGTTTCTTATGGTCTCAGTGAGTGGTGTAATTGGATGTGTTTCCTTTGCATTAGGAGGACTGTGACAGATATTCAAAGAAGTCTGGGAAATGTAAGTTTTAGCTTTCTGCTAAACTTGCTAAGCTAGAGGGGAGTTAGAGTAGATGAACTTTTTGTCACCATTCTTAGCCTTATGTCTCTGCTCTTTATTTCTTAATCTTATCGTATTCACATTTCCTTAACAGGCCCCTCCCCTTTTTAATAATTTGTTAAAACACATGTATTTTTATAAGCTACCTAGTCTGTTAGGGCCTTGTACTTAGACTAGGTGATATCTAAGTTCCCTTTCAGCTATAAACTTCTGTTTATTAATTTATTCCTTCAATGAAAAATGTTAATAGAATACGTGCTATTTGATATACATACTCTGCAATATAATATTATCTACCCTCCAATAAGAAAATAATACATGTTCTTCAGTATCCAGATTATGTACTGCTTCATTTGTAAAGTTTTACGTGACACTGTAGCTCATATTATGTTGTTTCGCCCCACAAATTCTTTTAGGACTTACTAAAAAATGTAGACATAGGTTAACTTTTGTTTTCTTTAGTGTTTTGGTTGTTTTAATTACTTAATGTAATTGTAGGCACTTTGAAGAATCATACTTCTTTTATAATCATTTAATATAGTGACAGTCCACATAGTCCATCATAATGTTAACTAACATTTATGAAAAACTAACTTTGAGATGAGTATTGTTTTAAGTGCTTCACATATATCCATTCCTTTTAATCTTACAAAATGTTTATGAAATGGGCTCTCATCTCCATTTTTACAGTTGAGGTAAGGCACATAAAGGTTAAGTAAATTTCCTTAAGATTATACTACTGGTAAGTGAAGAACCCAGTAAATCAGACTTCAAAAACCCATTCACTTATTCATTTTGGTATAATGCATAATTACTGTATACTTGTTGAATGAATGGATGTTTTCAACTTTAATATATATTGGTTACAGCTTTGGTATCTATTTTCCACTTTGGATAAAAGACAGGATATTTCACTTCGGAGAGAATACTTTTCAAACAAGGACATATAACTTTCTTAGTAAACTGAATATTATGAGTCACTCTTATAGTTAATAATGAGTATTCAAATTGTGTACTTATTCCTTGAGGGATTTTGGATAAGGTGTCTTTTTCAAAGAAAATTTGAGGTATACATAATATTTAGAGAAAGTTTGATTTGTCTTAAGTGTCTTAATTATTACTTGTTACTTATTTTCAGTTGAGTGGTGATTTTATGCAATGGCTTCAAGCCACAGTTCTTCACCAGTGCCTCAAGGAAGCAGCAGTGATGTTTTCTTTAAAAAAGAGGTAGATCCAACAAAACACATTCGACCTGTGCAGTCACTGCCAGATGTATGTCCCAAGGAACCCACAGGTAATGCCTTTTTTTTTGCTGTTGTTGTTGTTGAGGACTTTTGTTGAGGATTTGTATTATTTTTATTTAAAAAAAAAAATTTTTTTTTTTAAGATTTTATTTATTTATCAGAGAGAGAGAGAGGGGGAGAGAGAGAGCACAGGCAGACAGAATGGCAGGCAGAGGCAGAGGGAGAAGCAGGCTCCCTGCTGAGCAAGGAGCCCGACGTGGGACTCGATCCCAGGAGGCTGGGATCATGACCCGAGCCGAAGGTAGCTGCTCAACCAACTGAGCCACCCAGGCGTCCCAAGGATTTGTATTATTTTTAAGTGAGTAGTTAGACTCCATATACATTTGACACTTGAACAACATGGGTTTGGACTGCCTGGGTCCACTTATTTGGAACCTTTTTTTTTTTTTTTTAAGATTTTATTTATTTATTTGACAGAGAGAGATCACAAGTAGGCAGAGAGGCAGACAGAAAGAGAGAGAGGAGGAAGCAGGCTCCCTGCTGAGCAGAGAGCCCGATGCGGGACTTGATCTCAGAACCCTGAGATCATGACCTGAGCTGAAGGCAGTGGCTTAACCCACTGAGCCACCCAGGCGCCGCCTTTTTTTTTTTTTTTTTTTTTTTGATAAATACAGTACTATAAATGTATTTTCTCTTCCTTATGGGTTTCTTAGTAACATTTTCTTTCCTCTAGCTTACTTTATTGTAAGAATACAGTATATAATAACATACAGAATATGTGTTAATTGACTATGTTATTGGAAGGGCTTCTGTTCGAAGGTAGTCTATCAGAAACGTTTGGGGAGAGTTGAAGTTATATGAGGATTTTTTACTTCATAGGGAGGGGGTAGTCTGTATCCCTAATCCTTCTGTTGTTCAAGGGTCAGCTGGATCTGAAGGAATACATTTTATAGTGTTAAACTAAAGAGGTAGTTTGGAACTAAGTTGATTGGGAAATTGGAATATAGTTCTTTTCATGCATTTCCATAGAAGTAACTTGCTTAACTGACAAAGTTTTGAAAATTAAACTACAGATACAAAGCTTTTTAGTTAGATGCAGTATAGTGAAGCCTCATTATTTGTGAATTCCATGTTTGCAAGTTGGCCTACCCCCAAAACTTATTTGTAACCCCAGTATCAATACTTGTAAGTACTTTCATTGTCATTTTTAGCCATATGCAGAGGAATAAAAATTTGAATTGTCTGATGCACATGTCCCTAGCAAAGATTGAACAAGATAATACTCTGCCTTCTTGTTTTGGCTCTCATGCTCTAAACAAGTGTCCTTTATGTGGTCTATTTAGTGTCACATTTTTTGCATTTTTGAGATTTTTATTGATGATTTTGCTGTTTATAATGTCTCCCCAACATAGTGCCGAATGGCTTTCTAGTGTTTCTAAGAACCAGAAGACTGCAATGTATGTGCCTTATGAAGAAATTTCATTTAGGTATGAGTTATAGTGGTGTGAGCCATGAGTTCAGTATTAATGAATGAACAGTGTATACTAAATAAGGTGTCTTCAAACAGAAACACACACAAAATAAGATTATGAATTGGGCAGTTGATGAAAATGTTTTGACCAGGGGCTTGAAGGTACCTAACCCTGTATTTCCCCTAGAAGCAATAATGGTTCAGTATTTGCTAATTGTTACAGTGACTTTATAGAGCAAAACTACTATGAATAACAAGAATTGACTATATGTTTTTATTTTCTCTATGATTAATGCTACAGCAGCATTTCTGTCATCTATAAGCCAAACAAGGGTGTTAGAACCTGGTGTGTCTGCATTAATACAATAGAATAAAAGGTGTATTTTTGAAAAATCTGGAGTATTAAAGGATAGAAGATGCACAATAGAAAGGAAGAAGAATTTTGATGTTGAAAAAGGAAAGAGAAATTTTACATTAAAGAATTAATGAAAGACTTCCATTACCATCCACCCCACCCTGCAACTATAACTCTCAAATTTTGCATGTTCTTTATTTTACATGTTTTTCCTTCTCTTGGCAATTGATGCTGAAAGCTGAAGGTTATTAATCAGATTGATTTTCATTAAAACGTTTTTTACAGAAGAGTTTCTACTCTTTGTATAGTGTAGAAACTAAGCATTTTTATTTTTCTAGGATGTAGTTTCAAATGTAGAACTTAGTTTATCGAGTTTTCTTGTTTACTTTTTGCAGGTGATTCAAATAGTTTATGTGTTGCCCCATCTCTAGTTACAGATCAACATAGATGGACTATATATCATTCCAAAGTAAACCTCCCAGCAGCATTAAATGATCCTCGATTAGCAAAAAGAGAATCTGACTTCTTCACAAAAACATGGGGATTGGACTTTGTGGACACTGAAGTCATACCTTCATTCTACCTCCCACAGATCAGCAAGGAACATTTTACAGTTTATCAACAGGAAATCTCTCAGGTAATACCTAATCAAAAGTAATAGAAAGATCTTTAGTTTGATTTATTGTAGATTTTTGACCAATAATCTTTGATGAGGTTATAGTATTCTTTTCTGTCTATATACATTGTGCTGTCCTGTTTTGTATTTAATTCAATGCTTATGTATATATATAAATGTATTTCTCTTACTGTAGTGATTTTTCAGAATTACACTTTACTAGCTGCAGAGATTCATCATGAAATCCACCCTACCTACCAAGGACAAAACTGTTTAGTTAGGCCAATCAGACCCAGATGATTTGTGAGGTTTAAGAAGTGAGCGGAGTAGAACTGTTTCTATGTCTCTCATATACCGTAGAAAATTTAGTAGAGCATGCTAGCTCTAGCAGATAGTCTTAATATCTTTAGACATAATGTGTTGCTCTAAACTCAGTTCTGAGCAAGAAGTGAATGTATTGCTTAGTTTAAGAAGGCTTGTTATTAATTTTTAGTGAGTATTATTAATATAATTTTGGTTCCCATTTTAGTATTTAAAAAAACTCATTTATAAAAACCCCATTTTTTAAAAGGATATTAAAATTTTTTCTTTACGAGATATAATTGGCATATAATAATTTCAGGTGTATAACAGAATGATTTGATATTTGTATATATTGCAAAATGATCACCATAATGCTAGTTAACATCCTTGCCATACATACTTAAAAAATTTTTTTTCTTCTTGTGATGAGGATTTTAAAAATCTGTTCTCCTCGCAACCTTCAAATATTCAATACAGTATTATTAACTATAGTGACCATGCTTTAGATTACATCTGGAAGTTTATATAGGGGATAATTATTTATGTTTTTATAATATCCCTTTTTATACTTTTTTCATTAGCAGACCTAATTTGCATTTAGCTAACTTTGTTTCACTTGATTACTTTGTTCTTCTTACGATTTGGAAGTAGGCTAAATATAGTATATTATTGGCATTGATACTATGAAATATTTGGTTCATTTTTAGTACTATCTAATATTTTTGTACAGAACTTAAAAATATTGTTTACTTTTATATCATGTATATTGTCATATGCTGTCTAGAATTTTTGTGTTCCGTTTTCAGTAATCACATCTAACTGGATGTTGTTAAGTAGATGAGCTTTAATATACTTTCTTTTTGTTAGTTTCTAATCTTACTTCTTTTTGTTAGTTTCTAATCTTTATTCTAACCTTAGTTTCTAGTTCTAATCTTTATTCTTTTTGTTAGTTTCTAATCTTTATTCCTCATAACGTACAATTTGCGTTTTCCATTTGTCCATTTATTGATCAAATATGTATTGAATGCCTTCCATGTGCCAGGCACTGTCTAAACACTAGGAACAAAATATACCAGTTGCCTCCATTACAAAGCTTATATTTCTAGTAGGCAATAAACCCTAAAGCAACCACTAAAATAACAAAGAATTATAGCTGAAAAGCCAATAGAAGAGATTACAGGAAATAAAAAAAAATCTCACTCTACACAAAGGTAGAAAAAGGGTAAATAAGAAGGAAAGATTAGAAGGGTCTGAAAGAATAAACATCAGAATGATAGACTTATACCTAACCCTATCAGTCCATTAAATGTAAATGTTTAAGCATCCCAATTACAAGGCAGAGATTGTGAGATTGGATGAAAAAGCAAGACCCAGCTGTATGCTACCTATAAGAAATGCACTTTGAATACAGAGACATAAAACATTTAAAAGTAAAAGGATAGAAAAAGATATACCAGGCTAACAACAAAAGAAAGCTGTATGACTATATTAATATCAACTAAAGTAGATTTCAGGCAAAAACTGTTACTAGAGATGAAGAAGGTTATTTTGTAATGACAAAAGTATTAAGTTAATCAAGGAGATATTGTATTTCTAAACATTTATGTTTACAAAAAGAACATCAAAATGCATGAAGCAAAAACTGAGAACTTTCTGGGGAAAATAGGTGAATTCACAGTTATGGTTGGAGATTTTAATACTTGTCTCTCAATAAATGATAGAACAAGCAAATAGGAAACCAGTGAGATATGGTAGACTTAACACAGCACTGTCAGTTAACCTGACTTAACTTGAAAGAATGCATTGAAAGAACATTCCACCCAACACAGAAGAATACATTTTCTCCTGAAGTGTTCATGGAACATTTATCAAGATAGACCACAATCTGGGCCATAAAACAATGTTAATACATTTAAAAGGCTTCAAAGTATATACAAAATCATACAAAGTATATTTTTTGACCACAACTGAATGAAAGTAGAAATTATTAACAGAAAGCGTGTAGGAAATCCACAAATATTTGGAAACCAAAACTTACACTTCTAAATAAAATGTGGAAGGGAGGAGCAAGATGGTGGAGGAATAGGAGACCTAAATTTTATCTTGTTCCAAGGAATTCAGCTAGCTAGTTATCAAACCATTCTGAACACCTACAAACTCAACAGGAGATTGAAGAGAAGAATAGCAATTCTATGAACAGAAAATAGACCACTTTCTGGAAGGTAGGAGTGCAGAGAAGTGAATCCTAGGTGATATATGGGTAGATAGACCAGGGGGGGAAGGAGCCTCCATCAGCCGGCTACTGGCAAGTGAGAGAGCAGTGGAGCACAAAATAAGAACTTTTAGAAGTCTGCTTTGCAGAGGGACGTCGCTCCAGTGGATAAGTAGGGGTGGAATCCTTGCTGGAACAGTGTGGTCTCAGGACTCTTGGGGTCACAGAAAGACTGGGGGTGCCTGAGTGTGGCAGATTTCCCAGGTATTGGAATGGGGAAGCTGGTTGCAAAGATGGAGCCCAGGAGTGGGCTCTCAGCTTGGGGTTGCCATAAACTGTGATCCAAGGCAATGTTGGGCCATTATTCTTGGAGCAGGGACCTCACAAGTGACAGATCCCCCCACCACACACACACACTGGGAGGAGCAGCGCAGGAGCACACTGGAGGAATCTGCTCTGTTTGGAAACTCCACACTAGGCTGTGTGCCAGAGATAGAAATGCTCGGTGACAGGCTGCACGAGCTCAAAGTGTGGCTGGAGACTGGGGTGACAGGAGTGATTGACTGCTTTTTTCTGAGGGCTCACTGAGGAGGGAGGCCCCTGAGTTCTTGGCTCCTCCAGGCCGGAGATTGGAAGGCTACTATATCATTCTCCTCCTCCAAAGCTGTACGGAAAGCATTCAGGAAACAAAAGCTACCCAGAGCAAAGCTGAGCAGATTGCTTAACCTGGCCCCTGGCAAGGGTGGTGCCATTCTGCCTGGAGCAAAGAAATTTGAGAATCACTGCAATAGGCCCCTCCCCCAGAAGATCAGCAAGAACATCCAGCCAAGACCAAGTTTACTGATCAATGAGAACTGCAAAACTCCAGCGCTAGGGGAATACAGCACATAGGATTCATGGCTTTTTTCTCATGATTCTTTAGTCTTTCAAAATTAAATTTTTAAAATTTTGTTTACATGTTTCTTTTTCTTTTTAGATTTTTCCTCTTTTTTATTTTAACCAACATCTTAATACCTTTTTAAATATCTTTTTTGATTTTCACTTTTATAGTCATATTCTGTCCCTTCATTGTATTTAATGTTACTTTTTGTATACGTATAAGTTCTTCTTTCTTTAAAATTTTGACATACAGTTTCTTCTAACAGACCAAAATATACCCTAAATCTAGTGTATGGTTTTGTTCTAGTCTCCAGCCTGATCACATTCTCTCCTTTTTTTAAAACAATTTTTTTCTTTTTTCAACCAACTTCTTATCTTATGAATTCCTTTTTAAAAATCTTCTTAATTTTCATCTTTACAGCCATCCCTTCATTGTATTTACCCCTTTATATGTACACACACACACACACACACACACACACACACACACACGTTTTTCTTTCTTCAAAATTTTGGGAGGCCGTTTCTTCTAACAGACCAAAATATGCCCTGAGTCAAGTGTGAAGCTCTGTTCTATTCCAGACTAATCATATTTTTTTCCCCTTTCTTCTCCCCCTGTATTTGGGTCTCTTCTGATTTGTTTAGTGTATATTTTTCAGGGGTCGTTGTTACCCTTTTAGTATTTTGTTCTCTCATTCATCTGTCCTTCTCTAGACAAAATGACAAGGTGGAAAAACTCACCTCAAAAAAAGAACAAGAGGCAATATCAACTGCTCGGGACCCAATCAGTATGGACAATAGTAAGATGTTGAAACTAGAGTTCAGAATAACGATTATAAAGATACTAGCTGGGCTTCAAAAAAGCATAGAAGATGCTAGGGAATCCCTTAATGGAGAAATAAAAGAACTAAAATCTTACCAAGTTGAAATTAAAAAAAGTTATTAATGAGGTGCTATAAAAAATGGAGTCTCTGGGGCGCCTGGGTGGCTCAGTGGGTTAAGCCACTGCCTTCGGCTCAGGTCATGATCTCAGGGTCCTGGGATCAAGTCCCACATCGGGCTCTCTGCTCAGAAGGGGAGTGCTTCCCTTCCTTTCTCTCTGCCTGCCTCTCTGCCTACTTGTGATCTCTCTCTGTCAAATAAATAAATAAAATCTTTAAAAAAAAAATGGAGTCTCTTACTGCTAGGATAAATGAGGCATAAGAGGATTAATGATATAGAAGACCAAATGATGGAGAATAAGGAAGCTGAGGAAAATAGAGATAAACAACTACTGGATCAGTGGGGAGAATTTGAGAGATCAGCAATACCATAAGATGGAACAATATTAGAATAATGGGGATCCCAGAAGAAGAAGAAAGAGAGAGATGGGGGCAGAAGATATATTGGAGCAAATTATAGTAGAGTATTTCCCTCATATGGAAAAGGGAAGAAGCATCAAAATCCAGGAGGCACAGAAAAATCCCCTCAAAATTAATAAAAATAGGTCCACACCCCATCATTTAATAGTAAAACTTACAAGTCTCAGTGACAAAGAGAAAATTCTGAAAGCAGCTCGGGACAAGATTGGCAACAGACCTATCCACAGAGACCTGGCAGGCCACAAAGGACTGGCATGATATATTCAGAGCACTAAACAAGAAAAATATGCAGCCAAGAATACTATATCCAGCTAGGTTGTCATTGAAAATAGAAGGAGAAATAAAAAGCTTCCAAGACAAACAAAAACTAAAGAATTTGCACACACCAAACCAGCCCTACAGGAAATATTGAAAAAGGTCCCCTAAGCAAAGAGAGAGCTCAAAAGTAACATAGACCAGAAAGGAACAGAGACAATATACAGTAACAGTCACCTACAGACAAATTCATATCTTATCTGGCACTATATCCATATCTTTCAGTAGTTACCCTGAATAGAAATGGGCTAAATGCCCCAATCAAAAGACACAGGGTATCAGAATAGATTAAAGAAAAAAAAAAAACCCCAAGACCCATCGATATGCTGTCTGCAAGAAACTCATTTTAGACACAAAGACACCTCCAGATTTAAAGTGAGGGGGTGGAAAACAATTTATGATACTAACGGACATCAAAAGGAAGTTGGGGTGGCAGCCCTTATATCAGATAAATTAGATTTTAAGCCAAAGACTGTAATAAGAGATGAGGAAGGACACTAGATCAAACTGAAAGGGTCTGTCCAACAAGAAGGTCTAACAATTTTACGTATCTATGCCCCTAACATGGGAGCAGCCAACTACATAAACCAATTAATAACAAAATCAAAGAAATACATCTATAATACAATAATAGTAGGGGACTTTAACAGCCCCCTCCCTGAAATGGACAGATCATCTAAGCAAAAGATCAACAAGGAAATAAAAGCTTTAAATAACACACTGGACCAGATGGACCACACAGATATAGTCAGAACATTCCACCCCAAAACAACAAAATACACATTCTTCTCTAGTGCATTAGGAACATTTTCCAGAATAGATCACTTCCTGGGTCACAAATCAGGGCTCAGCCAATACCAAAAGATTGGAATCATTCCCTGCATATTTTCAGACCATAGTGCTTTGAAACTGGAACTCAGTCACAAGAGGAAAGTTGGAAAGAACTCAAATACATGGAGGCTAAAGAGCATCCTACTAAAGAATGAATGGGTCAACCAGGAAATTAAAGAAGAATTTAAAAAAATTCATGGAAACAAATAAAAACACAACTGTTCAAAATCTGTGGGATACAGCAAAGGCAATCCTGGAGAGGAAAATAAATAGTGATATAAGCCTTTCTCAAGAAACAAGAAGGGTCTCAAGTACACAACCTAACCCTACACTTAAAGGAGAGGGAGAAAGAACAGCAAATAAAGCCTAAACCCAGGAGGAGAATAGGAATAATAAAGATCAGAGCAGAAATCAATGAAAAAGAAACCAAAAGAACAGGAGAACAGATCAACGAAACTAGGAGTTGGTTCTTTGAAAGAATTAAAAGATTGATAACCCCCTGGCCAGACTTATCAAAAAGAAAAGAGAAAGGACCCAAATTAATAAAATCATGAATGAAAGAGGAGAGATGACAACCAACACCAAAGAAATACAATTATAAGACCATATTATGAACAACTATACACTAGTAAATTAGGCCATCTGGAAGAAATGGGTGCATTCCTAGAGATGTGTAAACTACCAAAACTGAACTAGGAAGAAAGAGAAAACCTGAACAGACCCATAACGAGTAAGGAGATTGAAGCAGTAATCAAAAATCTCCCAGCAAACAAGAGCCCCGGGCCAGACAGCTTCCCAGGGGAATTCTACCAAACATTTAAAGAAGAATTAATACCTGTCCTCCTGAAACTGTTCAAGGCAAAGACCCCATCAAAAGGGAGAATTACAGACAAATATGCCTAATGAACATGGATGTAAAAATGCTCACCAAAATACTAGCTAATAGTATTTGCAGTACATTAAAAGGATTATTCACCACAACCAAGTGGGATTTATTCCTGGGCTGCAAGGTTGGTTCAGCATCTGCAAATCAATCAGTGTGATACAATACATTAATAATGAACAAGAACCATATGATACTCAATAGATGCAGAAAAAGCATTTGAGAAAGTACAGTATCCTTTCTTGATCAAAATTCTTCACAGTATGGGCATAGAGGGTACATATCTCAATATCATCAAAGCCATGTATGGAAAAACCCACAGCACATATCATTCTCAGTGGGGAAAAACTGAGACCTTTTCCCCTAAGGTCAGGAACGTGGCAGGGATGTCCACTATTACCACTGCTATTTAACATAGTACTAGAAGTCTTAGTCTCAGCAATCAGTAAAGGAAAAGGAGTAAAAGACATCCAAATCAGCAAAGAAGAAGTCAAGGGGTACCTGGGTGGCTCAGTGGGTTAAAGCCTCTACCTTCAGCTCAGGTCATGATCTCAGGGTCCTGAGATCAAGCCCCACATCGGGCTCTCTGCTCTCAGGGATCCTGCTTTCTCCTTTCTCTCTTTGCCTGCTTCTCTGCCTACTTGTGATCTCTGTCTGTCAAATAAATAAATAAAATCTTAAAAAAAATAATATTAGAAGAAGTCAAACTCTCACTCTTTGCAGATGATATGATACTTAATGTGGAAAACCCGAAATACTCCATCCCAGAATTGCTAGAACTCATACAGGAATTCAGTAAAGTGTCAGGATATAAAATCAATGCACAGGAATCAGTTAAATGTCTATACATGACCAACAAGACAGAAGAAAGAGAAATTGAGGAGTCCATCCCATTTACAGTTGCTCCCCAAAATGCACAATATTTTGGAATAAATCTAACCAAAGAAAGAATAAATCTAATCCAGAAATCTATAGAATACTCCAAAATAAATTGAGGAAGACACAAAGAAAAGGAAAAACGTTCCATGCTCATGGATTGAAGAACATGGATGTGAAAATATCTCTGCCACCTACAGCAATCTACACATTTAATGCAATCCCTGTCGAAATATCGTCAACCTTTTTCAGAGAAATGGAACAAGTAATCCTAAAATTATATGGAAGTAGAAAAGCCCCTGAATAGCCAGAGGAGTGTTGAAAAATAAAATTAAAGTTGGCAGCATCACAATTCCAGACTTCAAGCTCTATTACAAAGCTGTAATCATCAAGACAGTATGGTACTGGCACAAAAACAGACACACATATCAGTGAAACAGAATAGAGAGCCCAGAAATGGACCCTCAACTCTATGGTCAACTAATCTTTGACAAAGTTGGAATGAATGTCCAGTGGAAAAAAGACAGTCTCTTCAACAAATGGTATTGGGAAAATTGGACAGCCACATGCAGAAGAATGAAACTGGACCGCTTTCTTATACCACACACAATAATAGACTCAAAATGGATGAAAGACCACAGTGTGAGACAGGAATCCATCAAAATCCTTGAGGAGAACACAGGCAGCAACCTCTTCGACCTCAGCTGCAGCAACTTCTAGAAACATCACCAAAGGCAAGGAAAGCAAGGGCAAAAATGAACTATTGGGACTTCATCAAGATCGAAAGCTTTTGCACAGCAAAGGAAATAGTCAACAGAACTAAAAGATAACCGACAGAATGGGAGAAGATATTTGCAAATGACATATCAGATAAAAGGCTAGTATCCAAAATCTATAAAGAACTTATCAAACTCAATATCCAAAGACCAAATAATCCAGTCAAGAAATAGGCAGAAAACATGAACAGGCATTTCTGCAAAAAAAGACATCCAGATGGCCAACAGACACATGAAAAAGTACTCAACATCACTTGGCATCAGGGAAATACAAATCAAAACCACAGTGAGGTACCACCTCACATTGGTCAGAGTGGTTAACATTAACCAGTCAGAAAATGACAGGTGTTGGCAAGGATATAGAGGAAGGGGAACCCTCTTAACTGTTGGTAGGAATGCAAGCTGGTGCAGCCACTCTGGAAAACAGCATGGAGGTTCCTCAAAAAGTTGAAAATAGAGCTACCCTACGACCCAGCCATCACACTACTGGGTATTTACCCTAAAAGTACACATGTAGTGATCCGAAGGGGCACATGCACCTGAATGTTTATAGCAGCAATGTCCACAATAGCCACACTATGGAAAGAGCTTAGATGTCCATCAACAGATGAATGGATAAAGAAGAAGTGGTGTGTGTGGATGTGTGTACATATATGTATGTGTGTAAACACACATATATAATGGAATACTGTGCAGCCATCAAAAAAACCGAAATCTTACCTTTTGCATTGATGTGGATGTAACTAGAGGGTATTATGCTAAGCTAAATAAGTCTATTAGCACAAGACAATTATCATACGATCTCACTGATATGAGGAATTTGAGAAACAAGACAGAGGCTCATAGTGGAAAGGAGGGAAAAATGCAACAAAAGTTTGGAACAAATCATAAGAGACTCTTAATCTCAGGAAACAAACTGAAGGTTGCTGGAGGGGAAGGAACTGGGAGCAATGAGGTGGCTGGGTGATGGACATTGGGGTGGGTATGTGCTATGAATTGTGTAAGACTGATGAATCACAGACCTGTACCCCTGAAAGAAATAATACATATTAGTTTAAAAAAAAAAAATGCCGGTCATAGAGCAAAAGGGAGGCACCGGGATGGTTCAATCAGTTAAGTGTCTGACTCTTAATCTCAGCTCAGGTCTTTCAGGGTCATAGAGCCTACTCAAAAAAAAAAAAAAAGGAAAAGTAGATTAGAACCATTTACCCTTGAACAACATGGGTTTGAACCGTAAAGATCAACTTACATACAGGTTTTTTTCAGTAAATATAGTTACAGTACTGCAAATGTATTTGGCTTCCTTAAATACATTTTGTTTTCTGTTTACTTTAAGAATATAGTATAGTATATAATATGTATAATATACAAAATATGTGTTAATTGACTGTTTATGTTACTGTTAAGGCTTCCAATCCACAGTAGAGTATTAGTAGTTAAGTATTTGGGGAGTCAGAAGTTATTGTTGGATTTTTGATTGTGGCATATTTGTGTTCCTAACCCCCACGTTTGAACTAAATGGAAATGAAAACAAGACATACTGGGATTTGTGGCATGCTGCTCAAGCAGTACTTAAGGAATAATTTATAGCAGTAAATACATATATTAGAAAAGAAGAATAATCTCAAGTCAGTGACCTCAACTTTTACCTTAAAAAGCTACAAAAGGGGCGCCTGGGTAGCTCAGTGGGTTAAAGCCTCTGCCTTCGGCTCAGATCCTGATCCCAGGGTCCTGGGATTGACATCCGGCTCTCCGCTCAGCAGGGAGTCTGCTTCCCTTCTTCTCTTTCTGCCTGCCTCTCTGCCTACTTGTAATCTCTGTCAAATAAACAAATAAAATCTTAAAAAAAAAGCTACAAAAATAACAAATATATACCAAAATAAGCAGAAGAAAGAAACATCAAAGTTAAAATCAGTGAAATAGAAAATAGAGAAATAGAGAAAAATCAGTGAAACCTAAACCTGATTCTTTGATAAGATCAATAGAATTGACAAATCTCTAGCAATACTGATTCAGGAAGAAAAGGGAAAAGACATAATCACCAATAACAAGAATAAAAGTGATGACATCACTATAGATTTTACAGAAATAAAAAGACTAATAATGAAATATTATCAACAACTTTGTGCCAATAAATTCAGCAAGTTAGATGAACTGATGAATTCCTTGAAGATACAAATTACCAAATCTCTATCAGGAAGAAATAGATAACTTGAATAGCCTTTGTAGTTGTTAAAGAAATTGGTGTTAAGTAGCTTTCAAAGACGAAAACTCAGGTCCATGTGACTTCACTATTGATTTCTACCAAATAGTTAAGGAAAAAAATCAATAGCATGTCCATACATATTCTTTCATGTGTTTATAAGGATGTGAAGGACAGGGCCAGTACTAGGATGAGGCCATGAATTGCCTGAGATGTAAAATGTGAAGAGCACCAAAATCTAAGAGTAGTGTTTGGGGAGTCAGAAGTTATTGTTGGATTTTTCTGTTGTATTTAAATATTGTATCCAGGCTGCTTGCTTGCCTTACCCTATTGTCAGCCCTGGTGGAATAACTAGAACTCTCGTATACTGTTGGTGGGAATTTAAAGTGGTACAACCCTTTTGTAAAACAGTTAAGTGGTTTCTTAAAAAGTTAAAAATACTTCTGGTTCAGCATGTAGGGAACTTGAAAAATGTCTACTCCTGTTCTCGAAAGAAAAAAATCTGAAGGAACTGAAAATAAACAATTTAGAAGCTTTTTGAAGGTCACAGCACAGGGGCACAAACTCACTAAAAGACAGTGATGTAACCACAGGTTTATGGAATGCTTTCCCTCTTTCCACATTTTACCATCATATCAATAGGGCACTGGTATAGTAATGGAGTACTATGAAAGAATTGCATGTCTTCAACTTTATTTAAGAAATTTGTAAAGACAGGAAGGGAGACAAAGACAAGGACAAGAGAGGAAATTTTAGCCTCTAACACCTGCAGCTACATGAAATAGTACATATAGTCTGATTCCTAGCCAGATAAACATAAAACCTCACAATAAATACCTGTTTACCTCAGTTCCTTTTATCCAGTACTTCATATCTGGCTTGCAGCAAGAAAAATTAAAATAAATACTAAAAACAAGAAGGAAAAAAACCCCACAATTTAAAGAAACCAAGTACTAGAACGAGACTCAGATGGCAACAATTTTGGAATTATCAGACTGGGAATTTAAAATAACTATGGTTAATATGCTAAAGACTGCAGTGGAAAAGGTAGTCAACATGCAAGAATAGATGGATAATGTAAGCAGAGAGATGGAGACTATAAGAATCAAAGGAAATGCTAGAATTAAACACTGGCAAATGAAGAATAATTTTGATGGCTTTATCAGTAGACTTGAAATGGCAGAGGAAAGAATCAGTGAGCTTAAGGAAGTGTTGATAGATACTTAGCAGAATGTGTGGGTCAGTCAAAGTATTGCTTAGAGGGAAATTTAACAGCATTGAATGTGTATATTAGAGAAAAAAATCTAAAATTAATAATCTAAGTTTTGCCACAGGAGACCAGAAGAACAAACTAAATTCAAAATAAGAAGAAGGTAAATCTGTTGTGTACTGAAACTAATGTAACATTGTATGTCAGCTATACAAAACAAAACAAAAACCAGAAGAAAAGAAATTTAAAAAATTAGACCAGAAGTCAGTGAAATTGAGATCTCCTTTGAGAAGATCAATAAAATTGGTAACTGTCTAGCAAGGTCAGTTAAGGAAAAAGAAGGCCTAAATTACTAGTATTAGAAATGAAAGAGGGAGGAGCGCCTAGGTGGCTCAGTGGGTTAAAGCCTCTGCCTTCAGCTCAGGTCATGATTGAGCTCATGTCGTGGGATCGAGCCCCACATTGGGCTCTCTGCTAGGTAGGGAGCCTGCTTCCTCCTCTCTCTCTGCCTGCCTCTCTTGTCTACTTGTGATCTGTCTGTCAAATAAATAAAGAAATCTTAAAAAGAAAAAAGAAATGAAAGAGAGCACAGCAGTAATGATCTCGTGAACATTCAAAAGATAATAAAAGAATATTATGAACAATTTTAAGCACACAAATTCTGTAACCTAGCTGAAAAAGATCAGTTCTTTGGAAGACACAAACCTTGCACATGAGAAAAAAGACACTCTGAATAAAGCTATACTTATTAAAGAAACAATCAGTAATAACCTTTCAAAATAGAAAACACCGGGGCCACGTGGGTTCACGGGTGAATTATGCCAACCATTTAGGCAAGAAGTTATACCAGTTCTTTAAGATCTGTTCCAGAAAATAGAAGCAAAGGGGATACTTTCTAACTTATTCTTAGGTAGCATTAACCTAATATTGAAATTAGACAAAGACATTATGAAAAAGGAAAACTATAGACTGCTGTTCCTCAAGAACATGGATGCAAAAATCCTTAACAAAGAATTGGAAAGTCACACTCAATAATGTATGAAAAGAATTCTATACCATAACTAAGTTGGCTTTATTCCAGATATGCAGGGCTGATCCAATATTTAAAAAGCAATTTGTATAATCCATACATTGACTGAGGAAGAAAAATCATATTTCATATCAGTAGATAGAAGATTTTTGACAATACTCAGTACTCATTCATGTTAAAAACTCTCAGCAAACTAGAAATATAGGGACAGTTCAACTTGATAAAGAACATCTACAGAAACTCTACAACTGTGAGAAAATAGATGCTTTCCCACTAAGATCAGGAACAAGGTAAAGATGTCCCTACCACTCCTTTTGTACATCACACCGGAAGCCCTAACTTTGCAAGACAAGAAAAGAAAATAAAATATACACTAGGAAGGAAGAACTAAAACTGTCTTTATTCACAGATAATCATGATTGTTTATGTAGAAAAACCCAAAGAATCAGAAAAATTCCTGGAACTAAAAAGCAATTATAACAAGATTGCAGGATACAAGATTACTGTTATAAAAGGGAATTGCTTTCTTCTATGCTAGTGATGTACAGTTAGAATTTGAATTTAACTCAGCACCATTTACATTAGCACCAAAGAATATGAAATACTTAGGTATAAATCTAATAAAATATGTGCAAGATCTTTATGAAGATAACTACAAAACTGATGAATTGCTGAAGATCTAAATAAATAGAGAGTCCATGTACGTAGATAGAAGACTCAATATTGTCAACATGTCTGTTTTTCCCAGCTTGGTCTATAGATTGAATCCAGTCCCAGTTAAAATTCCAAGAATTTGTTTTGTAGATTCCAAAGTTTATATAGAAAGGGAAAATAGAATAGCCAACAAAGTATTGAACAAAGTTGCAGGACTGACACTAACTGACTTTTAAGACTTACTGTGAACTTATAGTAATATAGACAGTGTGGTATTGGTGAAAGAATAAACAGCATATGGATCAAAGCAACAAATTAATTCAGAGATAGACCCACACAAATACAGTCAACTGGTTTTTGACAAAGGTGCAGAAGTAATTTAGTAGTCTTTTGAGTAAATGGTACTGGAACAACGAGATACCTACCTGCCAAAAAAAGAAGAAAAAAAAATCTAGACATAGACTGCCCACACCTTTCATAGAAATTACCACAAAATGGATTGTAGATCTAAGTGTAAAATGCAAAATGGTAAAACTGGAAGATCACGTAAGAGAAAATACATGACTTTTAGTTTGATGATGATTTTTTAGATTATAGCATCAAAAGCCCAATTCATGAAACAAAAAATTGACAAGTTGGACTTTGTTAAAATTGAAAACTTCTACTCTGTGAAAGACAGTACTAAAAGAATTATATAGACTAGACACTGGGAGAAGATATTTGCAAAACACATGTATGATAAAGGATTGGTGTCCAAAATACACAAATAATGCTTAAAACTAAGAACAACACAACTAAAAAATGGGAAAAGGACTTGAATGAACATTTTTCCAAAGATGTAGAAATGACCAGGTAGTATATGGGAAGGTAGTCAACATCACTAGTAGTTTTAAGTGTTAAGTTTTATGTTATATGTATTTTGGCATAATAAAAAAAATGCACAAAAGATCTGAACAGGCATCTCATGAAAGAAGACATACAGATGGCAGATAAGCATATGAAAAGATGCTTAACATTTTATGTCATTAGGGAATTGCAAATTAAAACAGCAATGGAATGCTGCTATGTATCTCAGAATTGCAAAAATTCAAAACACAGCACCAAATGCTGGCAAGAATATAGACTGATAGCAACTCTTATTCATTGTGGGTATGACTGTGAAATGGTACAGCCATGTTGGAAGACAGTACTTTGGTTTCTGCCACAATTGCTGTCAAAACTCTGATCACTACTAGCTCAGTGTTTGTTTTCCCTTTCCATACTCCATTTTCCCATGTGTCTTATTTATGGTATCTCTGAAAAGATAGAATTGGTTGTTAGTGAGCCATCTAATCTGAAATCAGAGTAGGGTTGGGTTCTCTTTCTTTCTTGACTTTGTCAGCTAATAACTTGTCTTTCTGTCTTAGGTGTCTTTCTTCTTTTAAAAAATTATTTTCAATTGATTTCTGTTATATAAATAAGGATTTTTTTTATTCGCATTCCCACTTCATTCCAATTTATGGAAATTTTACTGTAATTATATAAAATGGGATGAGTATAAGCATATAGGTGTTCATAGAGCTTGTATTGGTTTATTAAGCATACTTATTTATGTTTAAGTTGAAGAGGCTAGTGATTTCATGTTAAAAATTATAGAACTAATTTGGTATTTTGTGAAATATTTTGATGCTTTGAATATTCATATTGCTACATAACATTGAATTTGTTATTTGTCTTATAGAGAGAGAAGATTCATGAGAGATGCAAGAATATTTGTCCTCCTAAAGATACCTTTGACAGGACTCTCTTACATACTCATGGTATGGAATATGTGCTATTTGTAGACAATAGGAAGATAAATATGTGATAATTGTAGCATAGCGTAAATATCAACAAACAAAATCTTAATTTGGGGACTTTGGTGGCTATTCTACCTATAATTTCATTTTTAGTGGAAGTTTTATAGCCTATTATCATAATTTTTCCAAAAGCTTCTAAGAGAAACACTATGGGTCTCATTTTAGTGTTATCCTTCATTTCAACAAATACTTATTTAACATCTGGGTGCTTGGTATTTTGCTTGTTCCTTAAAAATAGTTGAATAACAAAGAGCACTTATCTTCAAGAAGCTGATAGTTTTCTCAGTAGGGTTAAATAAGTAAGCCAACAATTGCAGCACTGTATATCAAACAGTAACTTCAGCATGGTAGGTTGGTATAGATCTCCTAATTTGCTAAGCCTTAGAAAACTTACAGAATTAATGATTTCTTGTGTTTTAAACTAGCTGCTGAAGAGGTTTCTGTGGGGAAAGGCCTTCCAGGAAGAAGGAACAGTGGATGCAAAGCAACAGAGTCAAGAGAGAACAGAGCATGTTCTAAGAACTCTTAAGAGTACAGTATGTTGGCTCTACTGGGAGTAAGAAGTGAGGCTGAAGAAGTAGGCAGGGGAGTCAGATCATGAAGAGCCTTCTATGCCATACTAAGGAATTTTTCTTTTCTAAAAGCAGTCCAGAGCCTCAGAATATTTTTAACCAGGCATCAGATTTATGATTTTACATTTCATTTTGAAAACAGTTGTGGAAAATAAATTTAAGGATGTTGATAAACGGGAGGCAAAGAGACAGTTGGAGGCTATTGCAGTAATACACGTGAGAAGTCATGTGGCCCCAATAACAGTTATAATGAAGATGGAGAGGAATTTAAACATTTGAGAGAGTTATTGAAGCACAAGTTTTGGTGGTCAGGCAGTTGTTGGTAATGGTAATGATCAGTTTGCACACAGAGAAGTTTCTGTGGATTTCACAATTTAGGATCTCTTATAGAGGGCATTCAGACTTAGAAGTGGTGGTTATAGAAAACAGTACTATATATTAAGGAGTGAGTACAAGAGAAAGAAATGGAGACTATCAGTGTGGATATGACTTGAGGATTTGAGGGATAGCATATTGACTAGAGAGAACAGAGTATAAGAATATTTTTGCATGGTCAACACTAGATGAGGCAGGAGATGCATTTGCAAACCTGAGTGAATGCTTCCTTAAATTGTGTACCGGAGGGCCTCCCTTGTGTCAGCCTGGTCCAGGTTGGGTTTTAACTTTATCTTTGTTTTTTTTTTTGTTTTGTTTTGTTTTAATGAGAGAGAACGGAGCATGTATATATGCAGAGAGAAAGAACTATTAGAAGGAAAGAGGTTGAAGATATGGAAAGAGGCAGGGTATTTGACGAAGCATGCTCCTAGAGGAGGCCGGAGGGTATAGAGTCTGACCCAGGAAGGTTAGTTTTGGAAAGGAGGGTACATCCTCTGAGATTTAGCTGGGGAGATGAAGGTAAAGTAGGTTCATTTGCAGGTTTGTAGATATAGCCTAAGATGTCTAAGAAGAAAACTAATAGGGTATTAATATCTTAATATGTTATTAAAATCTTTTTTCGTAAGAAATTCTGGGTGGGATGGTGAGTATTTTGAACAATAAAAGCACTATTCCTGGGCGCCTGGGTGGCTCAGTGGGTTAAGCCGCTGCCTTCGGCTCAGGTCATGATCTCAGGGTCCTGGGATCGAGGCTCGCATCGGGCTCTCTGCTCAGCAGGGAGCCCTGCTTCCTCCTCTCTCTCTCCGCCTGCCTCTCTGCCTACTTGTAATCTCTGTCTGTCAAATAAAATAAATAAAATCTTTAAAAAAAAAAAAGCACTATTCCTATATTAGAATGCAATTCTTTTTTTTTTTTTTTTCGAGTTTTTATTTCTTTGACAGAGAGAGAGAGCATAAGTCGGGGGAGCAGCAGGCAGAGGGAGGAGAAGTGTAGGACTGGATCCCACGACTGTGGGATCATGACCTGAGCTGAAGGCAGACGTTTAACTGACTGAGCTACCCAGGTGTCCCAGAATTTAATTCATTTTTAAAAACTATATGCCAAACTTATTTTCACCAAACTTAATAAGATAGCATCAAGTTTTCTGTGTCTATTTAAAAAAGACTTGAAATATATTTAGCTTTCTTGCACTCATACAATTGATTAAAATTATTTGAAACATAGAACTTTTTCAGTGCTTTATTTACTGCTAGGCATATAGGAAGTGCTTGATGTCTGTTGAGGAAATTTAAGTCTTTACTTAATTGTGATATAGTACAGAGTCTGGTCAAAATATATTTTATAGAATAAAATGAAAATAAGTTAAGAAAATTGTATTTTTTTCCCCTTTTTTTCATAGATAAATCCAGGACAGATCTGGAGCAAGTACCTAAGGTAACAAAGCTTATACATGAGAAAAATTTTTAATATCTTTAATTTTTTATTATCTCTAATATTGTTAACTTTACCTTATCAGAAGCTTTTATTTGGGTTTTTTACACCTTAACCACTTTGCCTGTTCTGGGACTTTGTGCATCACTTTTCTTCTTTCTTTGGCCATCATCAATTTCTTCTTTATTACTGAAATCTACAAATGTGTTTAAGTCTCTCCATTCTGAAAAAGAACTTTATTGATGTTACTACCCCTTCAAATTATTAAGAGATATGTCCTTTGTGTGAAAATTTTAAAGAGATGTGTAATAGATGTTTTCTTTCCCCGCTCTGCTCTGGGGAAAGAGTCCATTGCATTCATTATATTCTCAAAGAGGTCTATGATAACTGCTCTCTAAAGTGAAATGACACAGAGAAGACAACAGACAGAAGCAAAAAGGCAATCATTTTTAAAGTTGTTTGATTCCTACAAAATAAAATTCAAACTCTATCATTTAAGGCCCTTGATTATTCATTTCCATCATAGTCACACTCAACTTTCGCTTACTAATCTTTACACATTCTTTACTTCAGTCTGGAAGACTTTTCCCTCAACTCCCCGTATCTAATCCTTTCTTTATATTTTCTTACATAAATGGCAACTTTACATGAATACGTCTCTTCCCAGCTGAAGATAATTGGCCCCTTTGCTGCATTTCCTAGTATTTTATATAGACCTATGCCTTCCTTTTAAAGGCATTTGTCACTCTTCTTGTAAGATATTTATGTGTATATTTTACCACATCCATTGGACTAAAGGTCCTTGGGATTAGGACCTATATAATAACTTATCTTTGTTTCCACCTTAGTGCCTAGCATACAGGTTACATCATCAGTAAATATTTATTGAATTAATCAATACTTTTAATTATACTAAAGCAAGGACTAAGAAGTACACTCATGTCCCTAGTTAGATTTTCCCTATCACTTTATACTAATTTTTGGATATAGGTAAAATGGATCAGTAACTATAATAAAATAGAGCATAGAAATTAAGTAAGTTAAACCATGTTTCAGGCCTTATGCTAGGTACTGGAGATACAAAGATTAATTAGCTATAAATCCAGTCTTATAGGGATGTATGATCTCTAGGAGGTGATACATATATTTAATAAATAATTTTTGTGAAGTATGAGATACATAAATATATGTGGTATACATACTTACGTTCAGAGATGGGGTGACTGATGTGTTCAAAGATGGGGTAAGTGTTCATACAGAGATAACGTTTGCCCTTTTGATTTGGTTGTGTTCTCCAGGAAAATAGACAGGAAGGCATTCTAGGTAGAAAGCATGTACAGAGATAGTTAAGCACAAGAGGGTATGGAAGTTGAGTATTGTTAGACTGTAACTTGTAAATAGTGGGATTGGCAAAATACAAATTGATGATGGAGTTCAAAGAAAATGAAGGGCCTTTGGGGCACCTGGGTGGCTCAGTGGGTTGAGTGTCTGCCTTTGGCTCAGGTCATGGTCCCGATGTTCTAGGATCGAGCCCTGCGTCGGACTGTCTACTCAGCTGGAGAGCCTGCTTCTCCTCTTCTCCCCTTTGCCTGCCTCTCTGCCTGCTTGTGCTCTCTCTGTCAAATAAATTAATAAAATCTTAAAAAAAAAACAAAACGAAGTGCCTTTGATGCCCTTCTAAAGAGTTTGGTCCTTAGATCATGGGACTCCATTGAGAGATTTAAACAGAGAAGTTAATTCAGTGATACTTGCATTTTAAAAGTATATCTGACAGCAGTATAGGGGATAGATTGAGGAAGGACATGAGTAAATAGCCATTTACTGTAATCCAGAGATGATGAAGAGCTGCACTAATAAAATGCTATAGACATAGAAGAGAGAGAACATTCAAGTGTTACGTAGAAAATACAATGCGTAGGACTTAGTGCCCGGATGGAAATGGTATGTAAAGGAAAAAGAACGAACTTTTCATAAAATTGAATTTGTTCTGGTTTTAAAATTCAGTATATGTCTAATCTTCAAGACTAATTTTGAAAGCATTTTAAGCAGGAGAAAGTAGAAATATAAAGAACTTGATACTTAGCATTTAAAAAAAACTACTTCAGTGGGAAATAATACAGAAATTTTGGTATAAGTAGGATATCTCCCTTTGGTGTGTGCCTGGTGGGACTGCATTAGTGAATTTTATTACATAGTAATGGAATGATCGCCTCCATTGGTAAAGACAAAATACATTTTTCTATTTTTCATGAGTATTTTTAGCTTGATGAAACACTATACATTTTTATACAGATCTTTGTATAAATCAATGTATTATTTTTGCTGTTTATGCTTCAGATCTCAGTTAATCATCTTTAATGGTCTTATGATGTTTGAAGGGATAGTGGATATTAAAAAATGTTTATCTAATGAGGAAAATACATTTTTTAATAGATTTTTATGAAACCAGATTTTGCCTTGGACGATTCCTTAACTTTTAATTCAGTTTTACCATGGTCTCATTTTAATACTGCTGGTGGAAAAGGAAATCGTGATGCAGCTTCCTCAAAGTTGCTACAAGAAAAGGTAATTTCATTTTTACTTTTTTCCGTGTTTAGAAAACTTTATTCTGGTTAAGTGGTACCTTTTGTGTGGTTTCTGATCTAGTTATTTATTAAGGGCTATTTCTTTTAATTTTTTCATATTTTTTGTTATTGCCTTCAAATCTAACTGATAAAATAAGAGCATTTGATTCAGTGGAAAACAAGTTGTGCTGGTGAAAAAGAAGCTAATTGTTGGAGTGCTTCTTTTTTTTTTTTTTTAAAGATTTTTTTATTTATTTGTTTTGACAGAGATCACAGGTAGGCAGAGAGAGAGAGAGAGAAGGAAGCAGGTTCCCTGCCGAGCAGAGAGCCCGATGTGGGGCTCGATCCCAGGACCCTGGAACCATGACCTGAGCCGAAGGCAGAGAAGCCTTAACCCACTGAGCCACCCAGGCGCCCCTGTTGGAGTGCTTCTTAATCTAAAATAGCAGTTGGTGGAATTTCACTTATCCCAAACAATATATCGGCTAATTTTATATTCTTTATGATTTGAAGTATGGAAAATTAATTTTTGCTGTGGTACTATTTTTCCTTATTTCCACATTGTAGGGATGATTATTTTGGAGCAAAAATATGATAGCTGAAATACACAGTATTGTATTAAAAATTGCATTAAAGGGGGCCTGGGTGGCTCAGTGGGTTAAAGCCTCTGCCTTCGGCTCAGGTTGTGATCCCAGAGTCCTGGGGTCCTGGGATCAAGTCCTGCATTGGGCTCTCTGCTCAGCAGGGGGCCTGCTTCCCTTCCTCTCTGCCTGCCTCTCTGCCTACTGTGATCTCTATCTGTCAAATAAATAAATAAATAATCTTTTAAAAAATTGCATTAATTTTGCAAAGCCTAACCTTTTGCATGTTATTAGTCAGAAGTTTTTAAAAACTTTTACAATATTTTGTAATTTGTTGAGAAGTCAGCGTGTTACAGAGTTTTAAACATATCTTAACTCACATATCAAGAATCTTTTAAAACTAGAATAGGAAGTAAAGATTTTTTATTCCTGTTCTTTCTCAGCAGTTTAGAGCTTTTCTAAAACTGGTTTTAAACTGAGAAGAAAGCATTTTTTTCAGGCTAGTGACATCTCTTAGCAGTCTGAAAACTTTTCTCAGGAAGACTATTCAATAAATGAGGTCTAGTAACTGAAGAAAAAACTAGTTTGGGGAGAAGAGGAGAAGAAATGTAGGGAAAGAATCATTGACTATTCCTTTTCCATAGTTGAAAATAAAAATGAAGTAATTTTTCCTTCGGCAACATTTTTACCTATAAAGGTTTTCCTTGAGTAAGAACAAATTCGTAAATCTGATGAAAATTATGGATTTAGGGGCATAGACCTACTCGCAGATTGCTTTTTCACATTCCAATATATACCCTGTTAAAATAATACCTTAAAAGAGAAAAACAACAAAAGCCAGTAAAGATCTCATCCTAGGGGCGCCTGGGTGGCTCAGTGGGTTGGGCCTCTGCTTTCGGCTCAGGTCCTGATCTCAGGGTCCAGAGATAGAGTGCCGCATCGGGCTCTGTTCTGCAGGGATCCTACTCCCCTCACTGCCCGCCCCCCACCCCCCGCCCCACTGCCTTGCCTCTCTGCCTACTTGTGATCTCTCTCTCTGTCAAATAAGTAAGTGAAATCTTTAAAAAAAAGATCCTCAATACTAATCTTTACTAAATACTTTTAGGAAGACTAAAAATTGTTCTAGAAAATGAATTATGAAAATATTACGCTTTTTTTTTTTTTTAAGATTTTATTTATTTATTTGACAGAGAGATCACAAGCAGGCAGAGAGGCAGGCAGAAAGAGAGGGGGAAGCAGGCTCCTTGCTGAGCACAGAGCCCGATGCAGGGTTTGATCCCAGGACCTGAGATCATGACCTGATTAGAAGGCAGAGGCTTTAACCCACTAAGTCACCCAGGCTCCCGGAAAATATTATGCTTTTGAAAAGAATGGATCAATGGAATATTGATAACTTGCAGAAATTTTTGAAGTTCAAATGAAAGTTTTTTCATGTTAAATGTTTAATTAAAGGATTGGAATTTGGTTTTTGTTAAGTTCAGAATCAGGTTTGTTATGTTTACATTCTGGGTCCTTATTCTACTCTCTTAGAAAAGGAATGGAAGAAAGAATTCCAAGAGAACACTTTCATACTCTATGATTGATAAACAGCTGTTTTTATCTTGTGAATTTTAAAGAGGGGGGATGCTACAAAGAGCATTAGTTAATTTGTATCCCACTCTAGTGCTATCCAAAGTCCTGGTCTATGATGAAATAAGGAGCTTGCACTAGAATGTAAATCATTGCACTACTTCCTTTATTAAGAAGGTCTTTCTATGAAAAAACAATGCAGTGGGCTTAGTGATGTAGTTGATTTACTTTTCAGCAAATACCTTATTTTATCATGGACCTGTTAAATAGTTAACAGACTGGCAGCAGCATATAAACCGTATTTTCAATAGCAGTGTCCTGAAGGAGTTACATTCTCAAATTTCCTATTCTGAAAATTGAGTCCACTTTAGCTTACAAGGTACCCAAGTACCTTTGTCCCCATATTGCTTTTTGGGTAAATAAGTGAACAAGCCATGTTGAAGATGAAAAGAACAATACCAAAAGGGTATAATCTCACGAGATTTAAACCATGGAAAAAATTCTTGTTTGTAACCTGTTGTATATTGTAATAGATTACTGAAGGAGCCTTGTTGAAGATATGTGCTATCCTGCATGGTTTGAAGAAAATAGTCTTAGTGACTAAATACTATCTTCTAATCTTATGAGTCCTAAATGTTGAAAGTGCATTAACCCTTTAACACTGAATTCTTCTAAGATGTTGACAGATAATGCCCAAAGTTTGAGCTATAGGTTAAAGAATCTAAAAGTTAAAAAGTGGGAGAGAAATGGAAAGATAACGTAGCCAAAAAAGGCATATGCAATTAGAAAGGAGGAAAAGGCAACTCAAGCTTTAGGAGTCCATATTTGAAATTAGAAAGCATTTTAATATATGTTGCTCTAGGAATTAATCTTGCTTGTGTTACAAATAAAATATATATGAACTCTTTTAAGGCATATGTCAAGCTTTTAAGGGAAAAATATATCGGAAATAAATTTCCAATATATTGGCATTTTATAAATATATGTGCGTGTGTGTGTGCATGTGTGTATTTACAAATATATACTGAGTTTTACAAATTGGTTAAAGAATAATTTTTGAAATGCAAAATAAGCAGCCTTGAAAAAAAATCCCAGTGAATTCTGGTATTTTCCATAGTTTGTGACTGGATCATGAATCTGTCAGATTCTTTTGAGGCAGAGTGGTATGGTAGAAAGAGCTTCAGTTTTTGAGTCAGACAGGCTTAGGTTCAAATTTTAGTTTTCCCACTTACTAGCCATATGATCTTGTTCAAATTATTTAATGTCTCTGAGCCTCAGTTTCCTCATCTGTAAAATAAGAATACTAATACCTGTATTCTAAGATTGTTAAAACTAGAAAATTATGTATATAAAATACGACTGCCTGGTACATAGAAGGAAGGAGTCAATAAATGGTAACTATAATAAACTTCTAATCAGATGAGTGATGTGTGACGGTGTGGGGGTTAAAGAGATCATTCTGTTTCGGATCTGAGAACTTCTGAAACTATATTATAATCTCAGATGACTGTGGGGTACTCTTAATTTCTAGAAAGTAGTTGGTGTTTGGACGGCAGTAGTAGGAGCAGAGAAAGAAGGTAAATTGGATACTTCTACTCTTTTGTCTTACATTTATTAATCTTTGGATTGTTACCTTTCATTTCCCTTTCATTTTATTATGCCCAATATCAAGAATCCCATAATCAAATAGTTCATACAATAGGATTTAAAATTGTTCATACAATAGGAATTTAAAATAAAATTTAAAATTGTATCATTTTCAGAAAGTATTTGGATAGTCAAAGAAGGTAATCTTATACTCTGTGATTTTTTTTTCTTCTTTCTTAAGCTGAGCCATTATCTGGATATTGTGGAAGTAAACATTGCTCACCAGATCTCTCTACGTTCTGAAGCATTTTTTCATGCAATGACCTCTCAACACGAATTGCAGGACTACCTCAAGAAAACTTCCCAGGCTGTAAAGATGCTTCGAGATAAGATTGCACAGATTGATAAAGTAATGTGTGAAGGATCACTACACATTTTAAGACTGGCACTTACCAGAAACAATTGTGTTAAAGTGTACAATAAACTCAAGTTAATGGCCACTGTACACCAGACTCAGCCTACAGTGCAGGTGTTGTTATCCACTTCTGAGTTTGTTGGAGCTTTGGACTTAATAGCAACAACACAGGAGGTTCTACAGCAGGAGCTTCAGGGCATTCACAGCTTCCGGTATGTCCTTTAAGTAAGGGTTTAGAGATAATGTTAGCAGTTCTGAAAGGATAAATTTTAGTGTGTAATGTTAGCTGAGGAAGTGTGAATATATGTAAGTTACATGAATATTTCTTCTTCCAGATTTATCTGTATAGTAGTGTTACCATTGCGATATTTTAGTCTTAGTGAAACAAACGCTGTAAGCACCAGTATTTACAGAAACATTTGAATGGAGAAACAAAATTACATTTTTGATAGGTGGTACTAATGAAAGGCCAGTCATAACTTTGAAAATAACATTTTGAAAATGTTGAAATAGTTTTGTGTCAAGTTAGAAAATCAAGGTGCAGGAAGGAATATCTAAAATTAAGTTCATTTTAAAAGTTCTTGAATATGTTTTAAATTTGATAATTATTAAATAGTTATTTAATAATGCAGTTACATATTTATATATAATATAATTATTTCCCGGTTATTAAAATTAATTTCTAACTATCAGTGTTTATCATATTGCAAAAAATTCCATATGGTGATGGAAAAGACCCAGTTTTTCCTGCATTCTTACATTTTGAAAATATTTTTAACCTTATGATTTTAGTTATTTCATGTGAGATGATGTCAAAATGTTTAATTTGTAGATAAACCAGATACAGGCTATCAAAATTTCATTCAGTTAAGCAGGCTCGCAGTGTCCTTATAGAAGTCCCTCTGCTGGAAAACCCATCCAAACCTTACACTACTAAGTGACTATAAAGAAGTTGTATGGAAGATGTAATCTGTAACTTAATAGATACTTAATATAGTCTGGAAAAGTTAGCTTCAAAATAAATTTAACTGAGTTATAAATTCTTACTGACTAAGGATAGGTAATTGGGATATTTAGAATGAATGCATTTTTTAAAAGGTGGCCCAAATTTAATGACGTAAATGATTGATTGATTCATTCATTCAAGACATGGTTACTGATTACCTTTACATGTCAGACACCATGCAGATTACTGGGATTATTGCCATGAACAGAGCAGAGAGTGTTTTCACGATTTGGCAGAATGAAGGAGACAGAAATGACTGGGTTGTCATCCTACAGTGCAATAACTTCAGGGGAGGAGCCTAATCTAGACTTGGATGTCTACAGAAAACATTTGAGTCACAAGCCTCTTTGAAAATCTATTGAAAGGTGTTGATTAGATCTTCTTTCCATTAAAATATACCTGTACCTAAAATTTTACAATAATTTTTGGGTGAATCACAGTTTTTGAAGCCTACTTTGGTTTCCTAGCATGGACATGATTTTTAGTTTCCCTTTTACCTCTGAAATTGTAAATATTTTGGTTTTTTGAATGTCTGAATGGAATGTATTTTTATTTTTTACTTTTTTTTTTTTTAAATATTTTCTTTGAGAGAGAACACATGTGGTAGGATGGGGAGAGGGACAGAAGGAGAGAAGCTGAGCAGGAGCCTAAGGCAGGGTTCTATACCAGGACCCTGGGATCATGCATGATCTAACCCGAAGAAAGAGGCTTAACTGACTGAACCACCCAGGCGCCCCTGTTTTTACTTTTTTAAAAGGTTTTATTTATTGAGGGGCAGAAGAGGAGGGAGAGGGATAAATAGACTGTACAGTGAGTGCAGAGCCCTACATGGGGCTCAGTCTCAGGACCCGGAGATCATGACCTGTGCTGAAACCAAGAGTCCAATGCTTAACTGACTGAGCCACCCAGGCACCCTTGAAGGTATTTTAAAATAAATACTAATTTTGTCATTTTTACTGGTCTTTCACTGTGTAATGTCATGAATGTTGATAAATATTGGGAGTTCATTCTTTAGAGTGCTTTTATCCTCTGTATAGGACAACGCTGAGAAAAAAATGAAAGATTGGGGGCAGGTTGGTGGGGCAATCAGTTAAGCATCTGCCTTCAGCTCAGGTCATGATCCTAGCGTCCTGGGATCGAACCCTGCATTGGGCATAATCATTTTAATAACTAAGAACATAGTTAACATCACTGATGCTTATAAGTAGACAAGAGACCTACATTACACATTATCTTGTGATGTTGAGATAAGGACATTCAAATGCAAGTTTGATACAGAAGTTTATTTTCTCATTTTCTCCCTTTCAAGAAATTGAGTTATAGGGCACCTGGGTGGCTCAGTGGGTTAAAGCCTCTGCCTTCGGCTCAGGTCATGATCCCAGGGTCCTGGGATCCAGCCGGGCATCGGCATCATATTTGCCTTTACCACCCCCACAACTTTGCCCATTGGATTAGAGTCCTTAATCCAGTTCTATTAAGATCTGTAAATATTAGAGGTAGATTAAAAAGAAATATTATATTTTATGAGGAAAAAGTTCTAAGAATAGACTGTTGCTTAGTATTTTTATATTTTTAATCTTGTGTTCTGATGACTTGATGACTTTCAATATAATGACCTGAGGGAAATTGCGCAGTAACTTACACTGTTCATAACAGAGACTGAATTGAGTCAGTCTGTCCCTATAATCCTCAAGTATTTATATCCATCCCAGTAGGGCCATGGTAGACACTTGTATTTCTGGAATAAATGAATGGCTGGGGAGCTACTGACATTGCTATTCTACAAATGGTTAATTAGGAAAGAACTTTAGAATAACTCAATAGTTTGTGAAAAGCAGACAAAAAAGCAGTCATGAAATTTCTAGAACCATGTTCTCTGTGATACATTTAAGTGTTTGGAGGTTCAACATGTAAAGAAAAAAAAAGGATTTGGGAGATGATATGAAACTACCGCAGTTATTTTTGTTAAGTTAAAAGATTCCATTTTACTCAAATATCACATTATTGGCCAAATACTGTCAACTAGAAGAGTTTTTCCAACTAGTTTCCTTGATGGTGGAGTGAATTGGGTTTTTAATGAATATATGTCACATTTTCCTCTTCCTTTGTAGGCATTTGGGATCACAACTTTGTGAATTAGAAAAACTGATAGATAAAATGATGATTGCAGAATTTTCTACTTATTCTCACAGTGACTTAAACAGACCACTGGAAGATGATTGTCAAATTTTAGAAGAGGTATGTGCTTTGAACTCTGGATGAAATTGATGACATTGTTTACTGTTAACTCCTAATATCTTAGTTTAGAACACATTCTTCTCTGATGATAGTCCATAAAATTATCTTAAGTTTCAAGCTGAGACTTCAGTGAAGTCCTTTACTTTATGTGACTTTAGCAAGCACCATAATTGTTCATTATCCTGTGAAGTTAGAGAATAAGGTAATTTTATACCTTAATTAGATACTGGATTTAGGGGCGCCTGGCTGGCTCAGTGGATTAAAGCCTTTGCCTTAGGTTCAGGTCATGATCTCAGGGTCCTGATCAAGCTCCGCATTGGGCTCTCTGCCCCATGGGGAGCCTGCTTCCCTCTCACTCTCTGCCTGCCTCTCTGCCTACTTGTAATCTCTGTCTGTCAAATAAATAAATAAAATCTTAAAAATTTAAAAAAAAAAGAAATTGGACTTAAAATGAGGTCTTACATATCGAGGCTTCCCTTTTCTGCTGCCTTTTCAATGCTGATTATTGCCAAGAACTAGTAAAGAATCCAGAAGCCCTGATAGCAGCCTATTAAAGAGATTTTTGTATGTGTTCATAGTTAATCCCCCACAAATAGTCCCGTCATCATTTTAGTCTTCTTGACCAACTAACTAAAAATCACAGGACTCATGGAGTATTTATAGGTCATCAAGTTTTGAGAAGGATACTTTCCAGTGACTTGTTTGAAACTAGGCCAAAATGTACCTATATTGTTTTACCCCCAAACCAGCTGCATTTGATCACTGTAGTACATTAGAATTGACCTGTTTTAAAATAGTGACTCCAGTAATCTGATAAGATTGCTGTGAAAGGGTTTTTTTAGGCTTCCAGAAAATACCATATGCAGGGTAGAGGTATGAGGATCAAATAATAAAACGCTTGATGTTGCATATTTCTGCTTCTGAGTGAGATTATTTTATATTTAAACCGTGAAATTCCATGTTTTTATTTTAATAGGAAAGACTTGTATCCCTTGTGTTTGGACTTTTAAAACAAAGAAAACTTAACTTTTTAGAAATCTATAGTGAAGAAATGATTATTACAGCAAAAAATATCATTAAACAGGTAATTATACATTTTTATTTGATGTATTTTGGTCTAGACTTTTATTGTTTATTTTTACATGATCCTAGTGATCATATATGCAGTTATAATAGTAACATTTTCTTATTTATTTAAAAATTCAAAATATGGAAAAATAGAAGAAAAAATAGTCTTACCAGCTGAAAGATTATCACTGTAAGGATATTTCTAAGTTAAAAAAAAAGGATCTTTCTAAGTGTAAATTGTTACTGATGTTTTTCTTTGTGACTATCATACTGTATATATGATTTTGAGGTGTGCATATATTTCAGTTAGAATCATAAGAATTTTCTCATGTAAGCCCTTCAGAAAGATCATTTTTGATGGTTATATAAAATTCCATCAACATTGTATTATGCCTTCCTCTCTTGAATATTCAAGTTGTTTTCAGTTTGGTATTGTAGAACACTGTGACACACGTCTTTGGTTTAAAGTTTTGTGTGGTTTTTCCATAGTTAAGACGATTTTCTTATAGCTAATTCCTAGAAGGGGAATTATTGGTCAGAGTGAAAAGTACTTTTAAATTATTTGACAGAACTGAATTGCTTTCTAAAAAGAATTTACCAAATAACACCCTCACCATCAGTAGTTAAATGCTTATTTCCTCTGATCCTTATCTCAGAAACGATAATTGTAAACTAAAATCTTGGTTTTTTTTAAGTCCTTCCTCATCTTTGTTTTGCCTTTTTACTCACATATCATTAACAAAACTTCAGTTTTTCTAATTATGAAAAAGAACAATTTTAAATATATTTATTAGTCTTAACTGATCATCATCATTAGGTTGAATGTACATTTCTGAGTTGTTTTTTTTTTTTATAAACATATATTTTTATCCCCAGGGGTACAGGTCTGTGAATCACCAGGTTTACACACTTCACAGCACTCACCAAAGCACATACCCTCCCCAATGTCCATAACGCCACCCCGCTTCTCCCAAACCCCCTCCCCCCAGCAACCCTCAGTTTGTTTTGTGAGATTAAGAGTCACTTATGGTTTGTCTCCCTCCCAATCCCATCTTGTTTCATTGGTTCTTCTCCTACCCACTTAAGCCCCCATGTTGCATCACCACTTCTTCATATCAGGGAGATCATATGATAGTTGTCTTTCTCTGCTTGACTTATTTCGCTAAGCATGATACGCTCTAGTTCCATCCATGCTGTCGCAAATGGCAAGATTTCATTTCTTTTGATGGCTGCATAGTATTCCATTGTGTATATATACCACATCTTCTTGATCCATTCATCTGTTGATGGACATCTAGGTTCTTTCCATAGCTTGGCTATTGTGGACATTGCTGCTATAAACATTCGGGTGCACGTGCCCCTTTGGATCACTACGTTTGTATCTTTAGGGTAAATACCCAGTAGTGCAATTGCTGGGTCATAGGGCAGTTCTATTTTCAACATTTTGAGGAACCTCCATGCTGTTTTCCAGAGTGGCTGCACCAGCTTGCATTCCCACCAACAGTGTAGGAGGGTTCCCCTTTCTCCGCATCCTTGCCAGCATCTGTCATTTCGTGACTTGTTGATTTTAGCCATTCTGACTGGTGTGAGGTGATATCTCATTGTGGTTTTGATTTGTATTTCCCTGATACTGAGTGATATGGAGCACTTTTTCATGTGTCTGTTGGCCATCTGGATGTCTTCTTTGCAGAAATGTCTGTTCATGTCCTCTGCCCATTTCTTGATTGGATTATTTGTTCTTTGGGTGTTGAGTTTGCTAAGTTCTTTATAGATTCTGGACACTAGTCCTTTATCTGATATGTCGTTTGCAAATATCTTCTCCCATTCTGTCAGTTGTCTTTTGATTTTGTTAACTGTTTCCTTTGCTGTGCAAAAGCTTTTGATCTTGATGAAATCCCAATAGTTCATTTACATTTCTGAGTTTTTAATGTTTAAATAAAACAAGCAAAAAAAAAAAAGATTATAATCACCCCATCTTTTACGTCTTCCAAACACTGACTAAAACACTTTATTTTAAAATTGTTACAATTTTCAAAAATTGTTGACAATAGCTAGAAGCACTAAATATATGCATATATTATGATTTAGCAGTTCTGTTCCTAGGTATTTACCCAACAGAAATGCATACCTAAGTTCACCAAAGACAGCACAGAATTTCATGGCAGCACTATTGGTAATAAAAAACTAGAAAAACCCAAATTCTTTTTTTTTAAACCCAAATTCTGTCATCAGTAGTAAAGTTAATAGAGTTGTGGTATATTTGTATGACTAAATACTATACAGTAATGAGAATGAAGTAATCACATGAAGCAACATGGGTGAATATCATATACATGATGTAGAGCCAAAGAAACCAGACACAAAGGAGTATACACTATATGATTACACTTTTGTAAAATTTGAACATAGAACTAATTTGAGGTATTAGAAATCAAAGTAGTAGTGTCTTTTGGGAGGAAGTAGTGATTAGGAGGGAGCATGAGAGGGGCTTACTGGCTGTGTTCAATTTCATGATCTGAGTTCTCACTACACAAGTGTACTTCTCTATAAAAATTTGCTGAGCTATGAACATAATTTGTGTAGTTTTCTGGATGAAATACTTTGAAACAAATTGTTACAGGATTGCTGTGTTGTAATTCCTAGGATTCTCCTGATGTCTAAGCATTTTTTAAAAGTTAAACTGTTGTGTATACTGCAGAAAACATAACCCCCAAATGAATTTCTTTTGGAATTTTAATATGGGGCTTATACCTTGTCCTAAGAATTACAGTTCTGGGTGTTTTGTTTGTTTGGCGTATGGTTTTGAATAGTTTTAAGTAGTAGGTGATTTTAATTAATACCATCCAAGCATACCCTGAAATATTATTTAATAGATTACGGATATATGTTTTTTAATACTCCTTGAGGTGTATATGAGACGCAAGAGAAGTCTGGTGAAGTGATGCTAACAGTCACTGAGGTCATTTTTTTCCCATTGAGATCATGTTCAATATACAAATGAGCCATGTAGTACTTAGAATTCTAAAGAGATTAATCAAATTTTTTTTCTTAAAATTTGCAGTGTGTGATTAATAAAGTTTCACAAATAGAAGAAATTGACACAGATGTTGTTATGAAGTAAGTATAAATATTAGGTTGAAGGTTATCAGGGTAAACATGACACATTAGAATAATCTAAGGAGGAATTAATGAAGGAATTATTTACTAAGGTCTGCGCAGAGTGAGGGAAAATCACAAATGACAGTGCAGAACCTTTAAGGGATAAGGGATGAGAACAGTTAGTAGGATTTAGAAGGAGGACACGTAGTAGTTGGGGGGAAAAAAGGAAAAAGAAAAAAAGGATCTGTGGTAGTTGAGGTGATCTTCAGTGCAGGAGGCAATCATCCTGAGACAACCTCTTAGGGAGGGAGATGGAGATGTCAGTACCTTTGCTCCTTCCAGTCTTTTGTCAGGGCTTCTCATTGGCCAAGCCCTGCAGGTCAGCCTCCCAGGGCAGAGAGAGGATGGAGAGGACACAGTGTGGTTATGGAGGAGGGAAATTGAAGTTAATCTATCTCCGAGGAATAGTGTTAAATTTAAATTATTTAGCTATATAATTAAAACCCAGCTTCTAATTGGCTTTGAGAAATTTGAATACATGATTTTGAATTGTCTCATGCTTATCTATAATTTTTTGTTTTAACCTTTGAAATTCCTGTTCTTTCGTTTTGAGAAGAGTAGTGATATTTTGAAACTATGGATTTTATTTCATATAGATACCTAAACTTTATTAACTGGGCCAAGATATGAGTAGCAATATTGATAACTATGAAACTTCTCTGGGCCAAACTCCTAGAATAAGGATTGAGGAGTTTTAATTTCCACACTATTACTTAGTGAAAACTCTGTTTCAGAATAAGTTAAAACAACTCCAACAGTGCAAGAGTCTCTAGTAGTCAGAAAACTTAAGTTATTAGGATTCTGTTAAAAGCCCTATGGACATGGAGAGGCAGTTATTTTAAATTTTCTTCTCCATGAAAATCTCAACTTAAATAGAGAAATTCCTAAATCTCACATATAGAACTATCTTCTGAGAATAAACTCCTAGCTACCCAAAGACAGCCATTATTTTTGTTTGATTTTTTTTTTTTTTTTTTCCCTAGGCTTGCAGATCAGATGAGAATGTTGAATTTTCCTCAGTGGTTTGATCTGCTAAAGGAGATTTTCTCTAAGTTTACAATTTTCCTACAAAGAGTTAAGGTAAGCCTATGTGATTATCACTTGGTCCAGAATACCCCTAAAAGTAAGTCTACTTTCTAGATACATAATATACATACAGAATCAAATTAGAAAAAAACACAAATTCTTTATTTTGTACTTTTCCTAAAGAGGCTTAGTTTCAAATAAGATTTGAAGTGCTTCAGAGTACTTTGATACTTTGTAATTTTAGATTTATTTTATATTAAAAAATATGCTTACTTGGTATTAAATATTATACAGTAATATTTCCTCTTGTGATTTTGTGGTTCTTTAATCTCCCTAGATTATCTATAAGTATAATATTGTGAAACACTCAAAAACTGTTCCAAACTACTTATTTTTTCTAGAAATATTTGATGTTGATATAATGGTATTTTTTAACATATACTTCATGTTTAAATGGCTCTACTAATGTCCTTCATTGTAGGTTTTTATTTCACTTTTTAATCTGGGAGCCAATCAAGGGTTATATGTTACATTTAATTATTCTGTCTCTTCAGTCAAATCATTCAGTTTTAAGCCACTCAGTATAAGGAAAAGAACACTTCCACACAGCATTTTTCAGAAGAAAAAATGTCATTGACTAATACATTTTGGTTAGAATTACAGCACGTCATAGCTGTGTTTTAATAAGACAGTCATTAAAAATAAATGAGTGTAAAAGGCTATTTGTGAAGTTTTACATTTTTTGACTTATCAGATGTCAGTATTGTGTTACACGTGCTACTTAATAGTTAATATCTATGGCATCTCCTGAGTATCCTGTTAAATGGTCTGGGGGACTTTGGTACTTATCTGTGACATGACTTTTCCTTATCAACATTGGACTGATAATAAGTCATGTGTACGACCTTTCTGAGTGGGAGAATTTTTTAAAAACATGATTCACTGTACTTAATTTAGACTTGTGCTGAAATTTGTTGATCCCACGCATTGATAGCAATATAGCAAACCTGTATCTCTGAATTGCTGAATAACTAGGCCATATTTTCACTTTTTCCTATATTCCCAGCATGACTTCCTCATACCCAGTTCTATTATTACATGTGCATGATGTATAAAACTCTACTGCAAATAGTAGAATTGGCCAACTTTTTGCCAGTAATTTTTTAAAATTTAAGTATAATTAACATGCAGTATTGTATTAGTTTCAGATGTACCTTAGAATGATTCAGCAATTCTTTACATTATTCAGCTCACCACAATAAGTGTACTCCTAATTTTCCTCACCTATTTCACCCATTCTCCTCCCCACCTTGCTGCTGGCAACCACCAGTTCTCTATATTTAAGTCTGGGGTTTTTTTTGTCTCTTTTTTCTTTGTTTCCTTTACTATATTCTACACATGAGTGAAATCATATGGTATTTGTCTGTCTCTGACTGACTTCACATAGCATCATGCCCTCTAGATTCATCCATGTTGTTGCAGATGGGAAGATTTCACTCTTTTTTCTGGTCGAGTAATATTCCATTCGTGTGTGTGTGTGCCCTGTATATTTGCTTTATCCATCTATTTATGGATGGACACTTGGGTTGCTTCCATATCTTTTGCCAGTAATTTTTTTAATAGGTATTTCACTTTTAGGTTCTTTATCATTTAAGTTAATCCAAAATTTTATTTGATGTATGTGCAATATGTGATTTATCATAGTTATAATTTCTTATTTTCGCATTTAGACCCCTTAAGCTAATACTTCCGTAAAACATCTTTGAAGATGATATATAACCTATAAATATGGTAATTTATTCTGTGATGAAAGTTTGTGATTTTGTAAGGGTATGATTTCACTGAAAAATAGTGTTAATTACAAGCTGTTTATTTTTAATTGAGAATTTTAAATAACTGCAAATTGGAAAGAGCCCAGATGTCTAACAGTAGAAGAATGGTAAAGTAAATTATGCCTGGTATACTCCATATACCATGGAATAGCATGCAACTGAGGATTTTTAATGTTGAGGAAAATGCGTATAACATTAAGTGAAAAGGCAATATAGACCTGTTTACCTAGTATCATCTCAGCTATGTTAAAAAGATTTATTATCTCTTCGTCTTTGCAGAATAAAGAGATAGTTTGTCATTTTGATAGTTATCTTTTGGCAGTATATTTTAATTTATTATTCTTTTTTTGTTTTTCCTAAATTTTCTGCAAAGAGATATATAACTTTTTGTAGTCAGAAAAGGTTGTTTGGGGAGCACCTGGGTGGTGCAGTTGGTGAGTGTCTGACTCTTAGTTTTGGTTCAGGTCATGATCTTGGGGTTGTGGGATTGAGCCCTACATCAAGCTCCACACAATGTGGAGTCTGCTTGGGACTCTCTCTCTCCCTCTCCCTCTGCCCTTTCCCCACACATGCACATGCACTCTCTTTTTCTCTCTCTCAAATAAAATCTTCTAAAAAAGTGGGGTGCCTGGGTGGCTCAGTGGATTAAGTCTCTGCCTTTGGCTCAGGTCATGGTCTCAGGGTCCTTGGATTGAGCTCTGCATTGGGCTCTCTGCTTAACAGGAACCTGCTTCCCCTTCTTTCTCTCTGCCTGCCTCTCTGCCTACTTGTGATTTCTGTCTGTCAAATAAATAAATAAAATTCTTAAAAAAAATCTTTAAAAAAAGAGAAAAGTCTGCTTTGTTTTTTACTAGTGTTTACCACATTATAAGAACAAACTATTTGAAGTTAGTATTTCATTTACCAGTACACAAGGGTTCCAGTTTCTCCATATACTAACACTTGCTATTTTTCCTATTTTTGATAGTATCCATCCTAATGGGCATGAGGAGGTATCTCATTTTAGTTTTGATTTGGAATTTTTTAATGATTAGTGATGTTGAGCATCTTTTCATATACATATTGGCCATTTATATGTCTTCTTTGGAGAAATATTTTTCTGCCCATTTTCTAATCACATCTTTTTTGTTGTTGAATTATAGGAGTTCTTTATATATTCTGGCTGTTTAACCCCTTACCAGATATGTAATAGGCAAGTTTTGTTTAGTGTAAGCTATTTAAGATAATAAATATGCAGTGTATTTTCAGGAGGTTTCTACTTATAAAATCAATTAAAATACAGAAATCTATTCCTAAGCTTTAGAGAACCAACCCATTTCTCTTGAGTAGTTCTTTTTCACAAGTCACCTTTACTGTGTGGTAAAAGATTATTAGAAAAAAAAATTTTTTTTTAAAGATCTATTTGAGAGAGAAAGAGCACAAGGGGAGCAGCAGAGGGAGAGGGAGAAGCAGGCTCCCCACAGTAGAGAGTCCAGCATGGGGCTCCATCCCAGGACCTTGAGGTCATGACCAGAACTGAAGGCAGATGCTTAACTCACTGAGCCACCAGGTGCCCCCAAAGATTGGTAAAAATTCTGATATGTATGAACTTGGATTTCGTTTATAAGGTGTTCAAAAGTACATATGTAGAATTACTTTTGGGAGCTTTAGGTACATGTTATTTTAAGTCCTTTAAAAATGTATCCTGTTTTCTTATAGGTAACGTTAAATATCATTCACAGTGTTGTTCTCTCAGTTCTTGACAAAAACCGAAGGACCAGAGAATTGGAGGAGATTTCACAACAGAAGAATGCTACAAAAGACAATTCACTGGACACAGAGGTGGCTTATTTAATCCATGAAGGCATGTTTATAAGTGATGCATTCAGTGAGAATGAATTAACACCTATAGCAATCGACACTACCTCTCAAAGAAATGCATCTCCAAATAGTGAGCCCTGCAGCAGTGATTCAGTATCTGAACCAGAATGTACTACTGATTCTTCATCCAGCAAAGAGCAGACATCATCATCTGCTACTCCAGGAGGTGTGGATATTATGTGAGTATGGTGACTGCTGCCAACTTTGCAAGATTTTGAGTCATCTTCTTAATGATTTCAGAAAGATTGTTTATTCAGTTTATTTTACCATATGAACTTTGATATTGGAATTTAATTTAACAAAAATGAATTAATTTTATGAAACATATCTTTTTGAAAATGTATGGAATATAAGGAGTGAGCATTGGAAGTTATCAAGAATTGCAGAATTTTAAGGCTGGAAAGGAACCATTTAATTAAATGCTTATTTCAGAGAGTTTAGTCAACTTTTTTAAACTACTAGGGGCAGAACTTGTTCTGGAAATTAGGTTAGCATTACCTTGTTTATTTTCCTTTTATTATAATACCTTTGTATTTTGTAGATAGTGAAGTTGGATTTATAGGTTTTTGGTCAGTTTTTTTGTGAATTTCCAAGTGAATCGCACCGTTTTTTCAAACATGACTTTTAAAAATGTCTTATTTTGAAATAATTTCAAATTTATAGAAAACTTACCACATTGTACAAAAAAGTCGTATATCCCTCACCTTGATTCCTCATTTCTTAACAGTTTACTAAATTACCTTCTCTCTCCCTTCCTCCCTTTCTCTTTCTTGCTCCCTTCTCTCTTTCTTTGTCTCTCATGTTAATACTTTTTTTCTGAATCATTTGGCAAAAGGTTGCAGACATGAAGTCCCATTATCTCTATATTCTTCAGTGTGTATTTCCTAAAATATAAGAACAAGAATACTCTCCTAAAATAACTATAGTACACCAATTAGAATCAAGAAAACATTGTATTGCGGTGCCTGGGTGGTTCAGTCAGTTAAGCATCTGCATTTGGCTCAGGTCATGATCCCAGGGTCCTGGGATCAAGCCCCATGGACTTCCTGCTTAGTGGGGAGTCAGCTTCTCCTTCTCCCCCTCTCCACCGCTTGTGCTCTCTTTCTCAAATAAATGAATCTTAAAAAAAAAGACCAAAACATTGATACTTTATTACCATCTAATCCATAGATCCCATTCAGAGTTCACCAGTTGTCCCGATTATCTCCTGTATAGAATAAAACAAAGCAAAGCCAATAAAATCTTTCTGAACCAAGAATATAGGTACATAGTTTGGATTTAGTTATTGTTAAGCATAGGAATCAATATGTACTTTTTTCATTTTTGTAGAAGTCAGCTTATATCCCAGGAGCTTATATAGGTTGCAGTTATACCATAAAATCAGCTGTAATACCGCCTGTCCCCACCAAAAAGAAAACCCTGAACTATATATAAAACCCTGAACTAAAACAAATAGTTTTTCTCTGTTCAGGCTAATATTTCACATTTACTGGGTAAGGTGCAGTCTAAACTATCACAAAAGGTATAGAAACCTCTATAGCTTAAACATTATAGAATTTTGTTTCTCTCACATAACACGTCAGAGGTAGGAGGTCCACAATGAAGAAGGTAGCCCTGCCATCCTCATTTTGTAGCTTCCATCTCTGTTTAAAGAGGGTATGTCTGCTTTTATCATCAAATTTGCATCTCTAGCAGCAGGATGGAGAGGACAAAGAGCTGGTACCCTCCTTACTTTTTTGTTTTAACTTTTTAATTGGAGTATAATGCACATAGAGACCAATCACATCAGTTGTATGTGTTCACCTCAGTTACCACAACGTGAATACTCTGGTGTAATCATCATCCAAATTAAGAAATAGAACATTACCAGCTCTCTAGAAGCACCTTTTGTGACTACATTTTCACTCTTTCCCAAAGGAAACCATGAAAACAGTTGGTTTTTCTTATTTTTTAAACTTTGTATAAATGAAACCATAAATGGAATCATGTTCTGTTTCAATTTTCTTTCACTTAGTACTATGTTTGTGATAATATTCTAAGTTGTTGCATATAGAAGTAGTTTATTTTTATGTACAAAATATTCTACTTTCAGTGTAACTGTATACTGTAAACTAAATTTGGGTTATTTCCATTTTGATTGTTGTGAACATTCTTGTAAGTGTCTTTGGTGCACAAGTTATAAGGATTTCTGTTGAATATGTACCTAAGAATAAATAAGGTGTGTGAATGGTCAGTTTAGCTAATGACAAACAGTTTCCCAAAGGGGTTGTACTCATTTACAATCCCATCAGCAGTGTGAGTTTCTGTCTCTCCCCATCTTCATTCAGTCTTGGTATGTCAATCTTTTACATGTTAGCCATTCTGATGGGTATGTTACAGGTATATTAGTTTGAGTTTTTATTTCCCTGGTGATTAGAAAGAGATCACTTTTCATATATTCATTGACTGTTTGGATATCCTCTTCTGTGAAGAGCCTATTCAAGTTCTTTGCCCAGTTCTCTACTGGTTTGTATTTTATTTCTTACCGATTTATTGATTCTTTATATAGCCTCAACACAAGCCTGTTGTTTGTTTTCCAGATTATAAATATCTTCTCCTACTCTTATTGGGGACTTGGACATAATCCTATGATTCATTCTCTTCCTTTATGGTTTGTGCTTTTTTTTTTTTCTTTGTCCTGTTTAAGAAATCTTTCTACGCCCTAAGGCTTTGATGATATTCTCTTATTTATCTTCTAGAAGCTTCGTTGTTACCCTCATCACATTTAGATCTACAAGCCATCTGGAATTGATTTTTGTGTATAGTAGCATGAATCTCTTTTCTATTTTTCCATATGATTATCTTTCTGAACTCATATTTACTTCTATATGAAGAGTCCAGTGCTATTTTGATATCACTTCCCACAGAACTGTTCCTTGAGGACAGCAGTCTGTTGTGTTCCCTCCAGTACTTAGCACGTAAACACAGTAAATGCTTAGGAAATATTAGCTCAGTTGAACTGAATATTAACTATCATTCTTAACTCTAAGTAAGAAAAAAAAAAGTGTGCCTATTTGTCATGAAATAACATCCCTTCCTTCTCCTTCCTTCCCGGTGTGTCATCTTAGGCACCTGTGCACAATGTGCTACAGCCGCCACCTTGTACCTAACTGGAATTTTTTTTTTTTTTTGGTGGGGGGGGCGGGCTTGTCATTTTTGCAGTCTGAAAACTGCAAAACTTTTTGGCATTTGCAGTTTTATCAGTTTTCCAATCAGAGTCTGAAATAAACTACAGAAAATACTACATGAGAGAGAGAAAGTTCCTTTCTTATTTTTAAAAAATATTATTTATTTATTTATTTATTTATTTGACAGAGGGAGACACAGCGGGAGAGGGAACACAAGTAGGAGGAGTGGGAGAGGAGGAAGCAGGCTTCCTGTGGAGCAGGGAGCCCAGTGCGCGGCTCAATCCCAGGACCCTGGGATCATGACCAGAGCCAAAGGCAGATACTTTACAACTGAGCAACCCACATACCTCAGAAAATTATTTTTATACAAGATTAGGGTAAAATACTTGTATTATCTGAGCTTTTTAAACTAATGCTTCACCACACACACAAAAAAGTGTTTGCTATATCACAGAATTTTTTATCAGATGTGAATTTTACAGCTTTTTGTTTTTTATTGGTATGTTACCCATCAAGGACAGTATACTCACAATTTTCCCTGACTTAATCTCTTTATCATTTTCAGGATCAATGAAGACATGAAATTAACTGATTTAGAGCTAGAAAAACTGGCAAATAATATCCAGGAGTTATTGTATAGTGCTTCAGATATATGTCATGACCGAGCTGTCAAATTTCTCATGTCAAGAGCAAAGGTTAGTTGTTTGATAGAGCTTTAGATATTTTATATCTATTATTTTGGAGATCTAGAATCATATCATTGCTTATGTCCCTATGTTCCCCTTAATGATATGGCCTATTAGGAATATGTTGAAATATAAAATAATACAAATAAAAGAAATAGGATTTATTAGTCTTTAAAAAAAGATTATAAGAATAATTTTGAGATTTAATGCCTTGAAAATGAATTTGATATTAATATCCAACTTTATATATGTACATATATATGTGTATGTAACTAGCCGCCATATTAATAAAAATAGTTGAATTCCAATATTGTGAAAATTTTATAGTATGACCTGAATTTATATGAGCTACTGTATTATAAAGGGGTCAGTGTAAAATTTAGACATTTTAAGCTCTTTATTTTCAATTTCTGAGACTGAAGTATTGAGAAACTTCATTAAAAATGATTTTAAGGTAATGATTAATTAACATTATTAAAATAATATAATTAACATGTTAAACTTGGTTGGTTTTATAGTTTATTTGTATATGGTGTTATACCTAATTGTCATGATTTTTGTTATCTTTAAAATTTAGGATGGTTTTCTTGAGAAGCTAAATTCCACGGAATTCATAACACTTTCTAGATTAATGGAAACATTCATTTTAGATACTGAACAGATCTGTGGAAGAAAAAGTATGTCGTTACTTGGAGCACTTCAGAGCCAAGCTAATAAATTTGTAAACAGGTTTCATGAAGAGAGAAAAACTAAGCTCAGGTATTATTACCATGTTCAGTCTGTTCTTCAGTTTTTTTCCCTTTTCTTTACAAATCATGATTATATTTAATTGATTAGCTCACCAGAACCCCTGAAAAACTTTTTTCTTTTTTATTAAAGACAGATTCTTGACTTTTCAAAGTGGAATTAGAATCTTTATTTTCATAAAAGTGCTTATCAGAAAGATCCTCAATGGATTGACTTTTCCTTTCCCACTCAATGCGAGGTTAATTGTGTTTCACTACTCTTCTTGGTTAGCCTAAGAAATGTAAAAAGAAAAACGTTTTCTGAAAATATTCATACTGAATGATCATGATATTATGAAGGATTTCAGTTTATTAAGGTGTACATTTATTTTAAAAATCTCAGTACTTTAACACCAGCTAGTGGCCATTACTGTGTAAAAAAATCAGTGTCTTGTATTTCATGAGCTTTACTTGAATTTAACTAAGAAACATGTACTGTCTTTATTATTACTAAAAGATATGACAAGAAAAGTCTTATGTACTCACTCAGCTCTTCTTTTTCTTTTCAACCAAAGAAGATGGTGTTGAAATGTTAAATGTTAAATTTTTTCCCCCTCCCTTTTGAATAGCCTCCTCTTAGACAATGAGCGCTGGAAACAAGCTGATGTTCCTGCAGAATTTCAGGATCTTGTTGATTCTATATCAGATGGAAAGATTGCTTTACCTGAAAAAAAGTCAGGGGGTATGTGTATTCTTTCACATACTTTCTTCTGATTTTGTATTGTTTTTTCATTTTATAGGAATGTTTAACATTTCTTTAATTGGCAATGCCTCTTGAAAAGCCTAGAACTAATAATGCCAGCTTAGTTAGTAATTGACTGGAAAAGTTATCTGTGGTAATTTGTAATAATAATAATTTCAGGTATTTATTGAATGTTAACCATATGCCATACACTGGGCCAGGTGCTTTTATATGCATTATTCCAGTTTATCCACACAACAATTTGTGATGAAAATGCTATTGTTAACCTTATTTAGCAGTGAGGAGGCATAAGGCTTCTAGGGATTAAGAAATTTTATACAAATGATGAGCTGAGATTTGAAACCGGTTTTATATAACTTCACGGTTTTGTTCACTAGACCATGTTGTTTAAAGACACGACGGTTTTGTTCACTAGACCATGTTGTTTAAAGACACGTATTCATTCACTGAACACAAGTAAGCTGCTACTGTGTGTCAGATATTGAGACAGATAACAGTTATAACACACCTTGCAAAGGGCTAAGTCTAGGGGTGCCTGATTGGCTCGGTTGGTTAAGTGACTGCCTTTGGCGGCTCGGGTTGTGATCCTGGGGTCCTAGGTTCAAGCTCTGTATCAGGCTCCTTGCTTGGCAGGGGGCCTGCTTCTCCCTGTCCTTCTGCTGTCCCACCTGCTTGTGCTCTCTGTCAGATAAATAAATAAAAAGTCTTTTTTTTAAAAAAAAGGGCTAAGTCTTAATGAAAAAAAATGTGGATTAGCAATCACAAGTAATACAGTAGTGATAGGATAGAGAAAACCAAAATGTAAAGAACTCTAGAAAAAGAAAACTATAAAGGAGACTCAGAAGGAAGGGCCAGAGAGATATGAAGAAATCCAGAAGAATATAGAAGTAAAAAAAATTGATTTCAAGAAGAGAATTGTTACTGGTATCAAATATGTCTTAGGTTTCATGTAAAAGAAATGCAATGGCTGGAAGATACTTTTGTATGCCAGTTAAATTGGAGCTGTCATGTGATAATAATGTGAGCTTATATACACCTTATCCTGTAATACCGGATTTGAAATTATAAAATTGTCAAATAATTTTTTGAAAGTTTTTTTTTTTTTTTTTAATTTTAGGTAGACTCCATGCCCAACATGGGGCTTGAACTCATGACCCTGAGATGAAAAGTCTCATGTTCTACTGACTGAGCCACCCAGGCTCTCCAATTATCAAATATTTTTAATGGAGGAGGCAGATGCATTTTCAAATTTTGTACATTTAATAAAAGTTTAATATTTTTACATAGAAATATTTTTAAATTGTGTATTTAACATTTATAGAAAATGCAACTGCACTACAAGAGAAAGACTAAGTAAAATACAAATAGTGACCACTAGTTTGACACATAGGAGATCATTTGCAATTTTAGTAATCCAGTAGAATGACAGAGTCATATTGTAGTCAATACTAAGTAACTTGAAAGATGAGGACTGTTAAATGTAGCCTCCTTTTTTGACAGGTTTGGTTATGAAGGGGGAGTAGGTGATGAAGTAGCTCTAGAGACCCAAGAGAATAATTAGATTATTACTTTAATCCACTCAAGGAATTAAGAGTTTTAAGGTAGGAGAAACTGAATTATGTTTTTATGTTTTAACAGAAAGAGGAAGAAAATTCAAGAGGAGTGACATGGATTAATTGTGAGGCAGGGCCCCTGGAATTAAGTCCAGAGTTGAGATGAAAGGCTATCTCTTCTAACATGGTGACAAGAGTGGAGGGATTAAGGACAGGTGTAAAATAGAGTAATTCCTATAGGGCAGAGAGAAGAATTGAATGAATTAAGTAGATTTCTGTTGCCTTGTAACTATTTTTTAGTAGGTGACAGTGTTGGGTGGTGGTCGCCAGTCCTTTAATTGATTATGTATTAGCAAAGCAAAAATACTCAAGTAGCAAAGATTGAAATAAAAATAAAACCAATTATTTTAAATCACAAGTTTAAAATGATAAGATTTAGTTCTCATTTACTCTTTCAGGCTACAGTTGATGACTTCCCACTTTGTGAGGTGCTCTGCTAGATGTCTATAACATGTTTTTTGTCCTTGAACAGTTTAAAGTCTTAAAATCCACGGTCATACAAACATAACAATTTTTGGATTAAAATGATAAATATAGAGTGAGTGAATTAACTTGTGTGTGTGTGTGTGTGTGTGTGGGTGTGTGTGTGTAGTGAACTGTTTATTTACACTTTTTCTTTGGGGGATGCTGACAATAAGAGGTTTCTTTTATACGCCCTACTTCAGTCCCAGTCTTTTTTTCCCTCTGATTGAGAAGAATGTACATGCTATTAGAAGTCCATCAGCATTTTACTAGTTCTTACCAAGTTAAGGATTCTTGGTTATTATTCATTCACCCACCACCCATTAATGAGTTACTAGCTTTTTGGCTAGGCATGGGGAAATGAAGGTTAATGGGTAGTAATTAATATTAATTGGATACTTACTTGATGTTGGACAGTTTGTTCTAAGCACTTCACATTATTATCCCATTTGCAGGTTCATGAACTAGATACCATTAATATTCCCACCTAAAAAATACAGAAACTGAGACATAAACAGATTAGACAATTTGTGCAAGGTTACAGAGCTAGGAAGTGGTAGATGTGGGCTCCAGATTCAGGACGACTGACTTTAGGACCCTCTACATTACTATGCTCTGGCAATTCTCTCTGTAATATGGAGAATTGATTAAGACATAATCCCTGTCCTCAAAAATTTAATCTGACATACAGAATGAGTTATGTTTAGAAACTGTATGACACTGAATTTCTTGCCTTGATAGAAATGAGGAAGTAGATATTTAGTGTCAAGTCAAAGGAATTTGAAGCTTAGGGAAACATGATCACTTGCCCATGATACTCTAATTGATTTGGCTGATTCAGGACAAACAGTAATCCAGTCTGCTGTTATTTTACTTCAACATACTGAATTTTGTTTTATAATGATAAATGCCACATGCTGAAAATAAAATAATTTCTGGATTGAAATCTTGAAAATTGAAAACACATTATGTATAGGGGTACCTGGGTGGCTGAGTTTGTTAAGCATCTGTCTTTGGTTCATGTCATGAACCCAGGGTTCTGGGATCAAGCTCCACCTTGGGCTCCCTGCTCAGAAGAGAGCCTGCTTCTCTCTCTCCCTCTGCCTGCCTCTCTGCCTAATTGTGCTCTCTGCCAAATAAATAAATAAAATCTTTAAAAAAAACCCAAAACACTGAATATAGGAATTAGCTATATTCTGAGAGTTATAATAATGACAACCAGTTGAAATTCTAGTTCTGCCTTTCCAGACTAATATTTTTTTCCTTTACTACTTACTGATCACCTACCGTGTACCAGACCTAGGATAGGCAGTTTATAATCATGATCTCTATCATTAACAGTGAGGTGATATTGTTATCCATGTTTGATGGGTACAGATGTTGAGACCAAACGAAGTTAATAGTTGACACGAGGTCATGCATCCAATAACTGACAGTACTGGAATTCAAATCCACATTTCTCTGATTCCAAACCCAATGGACTTTATTCTCTGCCAAATTGCTTCCCAAAAGTAGATACTTATTATCAGGAATAAGATAGTCTCAGACCTTATCAGGCCCTAAATTGGGCCCTAAGATCTTCTTTGGTTTTTTTCTAGTTGAAAGGTTTTCCTCTAATAATTTGTTTCATCTTGTTCCTGTGTCTGTCTTGGTTATTTGTTTTACTCTCTAGCTACAGAAGAAAGGAAACCAGCGGAAGTTCTCATTGTCGAGGGACAACAGTATGCTGTCGTTGGGTGAGTGACACATTTTTCTTTATTGGTTGAGTCAGTTATTTAAAACATAGGTCTTCTAGTTCCTGCTTGATGTGAATTGGAAATTTTAGATTGACAGTTTTAAATCTTACAAATAATTAAGATTCTTTCCTTAACTACTCTTTATCTTGTTATTCTTGCTTGATGACATTAGTCACCCTCTGGCTATCTGGCTTTCTGGCTCTTTAGGCAAAAAGACTGCTCCCAAAAAAACAACTCCCTGGCTAAGAGGAGAATATTTTATTTTCTGAGAGAAGATTAGAAAAGATAAGCAGTGGACCTCTACCCAGTAAAGCAGACACTGGAAGTATACATGGAGAGTAATATATGGTGAAAATTAAGCTATTATAAGGGCTAGATACTTACTTTCTTGAATCACTACTTCCTGATATCCTTCAGATTTATAAAACATTATTTTACATGGATCTCTCATTTCTGAGCATCTCGTTGAACTTGGATGTCCCATAATGAATGGCTCTATTCACCTTAATCTCAAACTTATTTAACCTCTCAGTAGTGTTTCTTTTCAATTTATGACATGTTCAGCTAATGAGCTGCTAACTTTCTCAGGAGAACCTTTTGTGACTTAGCAATAAACTTTTTAGGAGATTCCATTGCTCTTTGAAGCCACAGTTTTCGTTCATCTCACTAAGAAAATCAAGACTATGTTCCCATTGTTAATTCAGGTTATGATTGAGCACCTACTATATAATCAGAAGCACTGAGTAGGCTTTTTGTCAGTGTTTTGGCAAGGAATGGGACACCCGCCTTATATATTTTTTAGTGGGGGAGGGGCAGAAGGAGAGGGAGAGAGACAATCCCAAGCAGGCTCTACACCCCAGCATACCTGCCTTATTGAAGAGGCTTAATAGGAATGCCACACAGAGAGTGATGTGCCACCATACTTAAGGAAGTACTCATTCTTGGTACCATGCAGTGCTGACCCTGTAGTTGTATGACCCTGAAAATAAGGGCCTCCTTCATTTTGCACCCGAGGAATCTGTCTTGCCTCACTTTGGTCCTTACTCTGCTGCATTTATGGTAAAACACACGAGTTCCTAGTTACCAAGGTCAGTATTGATTTTTATATGTTGAATCATTTTAGATTTTTTTTTTTTATTTTTTTTTATTTATTCATTTGACAGAGAGAGATCACAAGCAGGCAGAGAGGCAGGCAGAGAGAGAGAGAGAGGAGGAAGCAGGCTCCCTGCTGAGCAGAGAGCCCGATGCGGGACTCGATCCCAGGACCCTGAGATCATGACCTGAGCCGAAGGCAGCGGCTCAGTGGGTTAAGCCGCTGCCTTCGGCTCAGGTCATGATCT
>NC_081563.1:58641620-58653143 GCF_022355385.1 Mustela nigripes
GATGCGGGACTCGATCCCAGGACCCTGAGATCATGACCTGAGCCGAAGGCAGCGGCTTAACCCACTGAGCCACCCAGGCGCCCCAATATATGTTGAATCATTTTAACCTTCTTGTTTTGACTAACTCTTGGGTCATCTTTCTTTTTTTTACAGAACTGTATTGCTGTTGATAAGAATTATCCTTGAATATTGCCAGTGTGTAGACAATATCCCATCTGTTACTACTGACATGCTTACTCGTCTATCAGATTTATTGAAGGTGTGTATGATTTCACTCTGTGACAGAAAAATAGTTGAAAGAAGTAATTCATTAGGGTATGACCAGTCTTCAAACTAAGACATTTCAAGGTTAAGTTATCTTTAAGACATTAATTTTGTGACATTTAATTGTGGTTGAATCACAACATGTTACTGGAAGAAGGCCGCCTACTTCCTTCTCACTTTTAGTGATTCCTCATTATACCCATAGAGTTGTTAATGACATTGGAGACAGGAGATGATTTGTTCGTTAGGTGCTGAACATGACTGAGGCCACTTAGGTCAAAAAACCTGGACTGGTTTCAAATGTGCATGGAAGGAATTCACTGAACTTTACAAAATTCATCTCACTAAGGTTAGAGATTTTTCTTAAATCATTCTTTCAGAACCATTGATGTAAAATGAAAATGTGGAGATAATCTTATTTTACATACTTATTTTACATTTCATTTTAACAGGTATTTTTAACTGCTAGTATAAAGAAAAATAGACATTTTTTCCAAATGTCTAATCAGTTAATTCTGCCCCCAAATTGAGTTGTCATATTTTAGTTCAGAAAGATTTTGTTACCCTTTTGAAAATAGGACCGTCCAGTATGAATGATTAAAACTGAAATTGTTTTTTTATTAAAGTATAATTAACATATAGTATATTGTTTCAGTGAAATGGAACTAGTTTTATGAATGCAGATTAAAGATTAACTTCTGAACAATTGTTTTTTAGAACTTCACTTTTTTCCCACCAGACAATAAATATTAACATCATCCCTTTTTCTATCATTACATAAATAGGTCCTAATTGCTCCTACTAGAAAATCCATTTGGTCCTTGAATGAGAGGAAAGAGGAATGTATTTTTAGAAATATAGATACATTACCAGCATATATAGAATAATTTTTAATAAATTGTTGGGCTTTTTTTTCTCCTTCCTTTGTTAGTACTTCAATTCAAGAAGTTGCCAGTTAGTTCTTGGAGCTGGTGCACTGCAAGTTGTTGGACTAAAAACAATAACTACAAAAAATTTGGGTATGGTTTCTTGCTTTTAATTCACATGCTGAGATTTTACAGTGAGGTCACCATCTTCATTGTGTTTTTATTATACCTGATGTTCTTATGACTCTAATTAAAGGCTCTAAAAGTAGCAAATGTGCTTCATTTTCTATGTATTAACATAACTGAAAAAATTAACTTCTGGGGGAAATGTTAGGAAGAATTTCGACTCTAACAAATACAAGTTATTTGGAAGTTGCATCACTATAGAAAATGTTAAGATGTAGTAAGTATGAGGTGCTTTGAGGTGAAAGGAATTTGAATATCAGAAGAGAATCAGTTTTCCCCTTAGCTTCCTCATGTCAGTAATACCAACAACTTGAGTTCATTGGGAAAAGCAGCATGTTTGCTACCATTATTCAGTACCAAATAATTAAAAAAATTTTTTTTTATTTCTTTGAGAGAGAGCGCTGAAGCAGGAAGGGGCAGAGAGGGAGAGAGAAAGAATCTGAAGTAGACTCTGCACTGAGCACAGAGCCCAATGTGGGCTCAACCACGACCATGAGATCATGACCCGAGCCAAAACCAGGAGTCAGACGCCCAACTGATTGAGATAGCCAGGCGCTCCCCAAGTCATTTTCTTAACCGAAGTGAAATAATGTTGCTTTCTGCTGTGTGCTCTTCATTGATGAAATAAACTGTAGGAAACTAATTGACATTTTTTGTTTAATTTGATATTTAAACTCAACTAATACTGTTTTTTGTTTCTCCCTGATATATTCACTTCCTGGATCTTCAGCTCTTTCTTCACGTTGTTTGCAGTTAATTGTGCACTACATTCCTGTGATCAGGGCTCATTTTGAAGCTCGACTGCAACCTAAGCAGTATAGCATGCTTAGGCATTTTGATCATATCACTAAGGTACTTTGTCTTAGATTTTCTACTGGAGTTTCATAATTGTTAAGTATTTTTTAGATGTGTCCCAGGGACTTTAAAATACAGTGTTCTTTCTCATTACAGGACTACCATGACCACATTGCTGAAATATCAGCCAAGCTTGTAGCGATAATGGATAGCTTATTTGACAAGCTATTATCTAAGGTAAATGATTTATGGAAATTATTAGGCATTGTTTAAAGGCATTGTGCCTTTTCGCAGTTGTCTAACCAGTCACATTCATCAGGGTTTAGAAAAACTCAATAATATGTTCAGATTGCCCAAATAATGGATAATCATATCCTAAGGGGGCTGGAAGGGGACAGGAGGGAGATTATTTTAAGAATGAAAGAAACCCTGTGCAGAAGTAATTTTATATGAGCTGCATTGACAAATATGTGCCTTCATCAAACTAGGTTTTTGTCTGAAAGTCTTCCAGAGACAAAATCGAGAGAAAAAAGATCAAAATAGAAAAAAAAAGTAAATAAATTATCTGTGGTAAGGTATGTTCTTTATTTTCCAGACTGCAATGGCAGAGTCTGAGGTGCTCTATTATTTCCCTCATAGATAATCAGTATTAGTATCTGTTTCCTGTTTGTTTTCTATTCTGAATGGGTCATTAAAAGAAGCAATGGTTTCCAGTGAATCCTCTATTACACTGAAGGGTAACTTTAGAAAAATAAAACTTTATCAGACCTAGTCACTTTTGTCCCATCCCCTACTCTTTTCATTCCCTAAGTACAACACCTATCTTAGGAAGAAAGAAGAAATTTCAAAACTTGGAATTTTGAAGGTTTATTTAGTTTATTTGTGCATGCTTGAGAGTGTATTTAGGGTAATCATCAACCCAGGCACTTCAGTATGCTTTTCTGCTGCTTGCATTTCTTAGGATTCTGAGATGGCAGGAGCAACAAGCATGTAAAAATCATAAAATTGCAAGGTGAAGCAGTGCCCATTCACAGAGATTAGGTGTGGGCTTGTATCTTTGAAGATGACAGTGAGGAAAGAGTCCTTGGAAAATAAGATTGCATTTGTTTAATCATTCTCAAATGTTTTGGTCACAGGACCTCTTTATACTTAAAAATAATTGCAGATGCCAAAGAACTTTTATTCATGCAAATTTTACCTATCAGTAAGTACCATATTAGAAATTAAAACTAAGAAAAATTTAAAACACAAGAATACACAAACACATGGCTGTCAGAACAATAACATTGTTGAAAGTCATTGAAAAATCTCCATTCTTTAAACATGAAAGAATGAGTGTGAAGAAGTAATAGTTTATTAGTATTATGAAAATGGTTTTTACTTAACAGATTCCCACAAAGAGTCTCTGACTCCTAGGTGTCCCCACACAACACTTTGAGAATGTTGGTGTAGTTCATACATAACATAGATATTTTATGCTTTTAAGAAGCTTAAGGAATTTATATTTGTATGCAATATACCTATATTATGCTCTACCTGTTAATTTAGTTTCCAGTTTTCTATGGAGAAAATGATTGTTTAGGAATTCTCTATTTTTTTTTTTCATTAACATATAATGTATTATTAGCCCCATGGGTACAGGTCTGTGAATTGCCGGGTTTATACACTTCACAGCACTCACCATAGCACATACCCTCCTGAATGTCCATAATCCAACTGGTCTCACCCTATCCCCCTCCCCCCAGCAACCCTCAGTTTGTTTCCTGTGAATAAGAGTCTAGGTTTGATCCCATCTTGTTTCATTTATTCTTTTCCTACCCCCCAAACTCCCCATGTTGCTTCTCGACTTCCTCATATCAGGGAGATCATATGATAGTTGTCTTTCTCGGATTGACTTATTTCGCTAAGCATAATACCCTCTAGTTCCATTCACTTCATCGCAAATGGCAAGATTTCATTTCTTTTAATGGCTGTGTAGTATTCCATTGTGTGTGTGTGTGTATATATATATATATATATATAAAACCTATTCTTTATCGATTCATCTGTTGATGGACATCTAGGTTCTTTTCATAGTTTGGCTATTGTGGACATTGCTGCTATAAACATTCGGGTGCATGTGCCCCTTCTGATCACTACATTTATATCTTTAGGGTAAATACCCAGTAGTGTAATTACTGGGTCGTAGGGTAGCTCTGTTTTCAACTTTTTGAGGAACCTCCATGCTGGTTGCACCAGCTTGCATTCCCACCAACAGTGTAGGAAGGTTCCCCTTTCTTCACATCTTCGCCAGCACCTGTCATTTCCTGACTTGTTAATTTAATTTTATTTTTTTAAGATTTATTTATTTGACAGACAGAGATCACAAGTAGGCAGAGAGGCAGGCAGAGAGAGAAGAAGGGAAGCAGGCTCCCCGCTGATCAGAGAGCCTGATGTAGGGCTCAATCCCAGGATCCTGGGATCATGAACTGAGCCAAAGGCAGAGGCTTTAACCCACTGAACCACCCAGGTGCCCCTAACTTGTTAATTTTAGCCATTCTGACTGGTGTGAGGTGGTATCTCATTGTTGTTTGATTTGTATTTCCCTGATGCCAAGTGATGTGGAGGAATTTTACATGTGTCTGTTGGCCATCTGGATGTCTTTTTGGCAGAAATGTCTGTTCATGTCCTCTGCCCATTTTTTGATTGGATTATTTGTTCTTTGGGTGTTGAGTTTGATAAGTTCTTTTTTTTTTTTCTTTCCTATTTTTTTTAAAATTTTTAATTTTTTATAAACATATATTTTTATCCCCAGGGGTACAGGTCTGTGAATCGCCAGGTTTACACACTTCACAGCACTCACCAAAGCACATACCCTCCCCAATGTCCATAACCCCTTCCCCCTTCTCTCAACCCCCGTCCCCCCACCAACCCTCAGTTTGTTTTGTGAGATTAAGAGTCACTTATGGTTTGTCTCCCTCCCAATCCCATCTTGTTTCATTGATTCTTCTCCTACCCACTTAAGCCCCCATGTTGCATCACCACTTCCTCATATCAGGGAGATCATATGATAGTTGTCTTTCTCTGCTTGACTTATTTCGCTAAGCATGATACGCTCTAGTTCCATCCGTGCTGTCGCAAATGGCAAGATTTCATTTCTTTTGATGGCTGCATAGTATTCCATTGTGTATATATACCACATCTTTTTTTTTTTTTTAAAGATTTTATTTATTTATTTGTCAGAGAGAGAGGGAGAGAGAGCAAGCACAGGCGGACAGAATGGCAGGCAGAGGCAGAGGGAGAAGCAGGCTCCCCGCCGAGCAAGGAGCCCGATGTGGGACTCGATCCCAGGACGCTGGGATCATGACCAGAACTGAAGGCAGCTGCTTAACCAACGTCCTATACCACCAGGCGTCCCTATACCACATCTTCTTTATCCATTCATCTGTTGATGGACATCTAGGCTTTTTCCATAGTTTGGCTATTGTGGACATTGCTGCTATAAACATTCGGGTGCACGTGCCCCTTTGGATCACTACCTTTGTATCTTTAGGGTAAATACCCAGTAGTGCAATTGCTGGGTCATAGGGCGAGTTTGATAAGTTCTTTATAGATTTTGGATACTAGCCCTTTATCTGATATGTCATTTGCAAATATCTTCTCCCATTCTGTCAGTTGTCTTTTGGTTTTGTTAACTGTTTCATTTGCTGTGCAAAAGCTTTTGATCTTGATGAAGTCCCAATAGTTCATTTTTGCCCGTGCTTCTTTGCCTTTGGCGATGTTCCCAGGAAGAAGTTGTTGTGGCTGAGTTCGAAGAGGTTGCTGCCTGTGTTCTCAAGGATTTTGATGGATTCCTTTCTCACATTGAGGTTCTTCATCCATTTTGAGTCTGTGTGGTGTAAGGAAACGGTCCAGTTTCATTTTTCTGCATATGGCTGTCCCAATTTTCCGAACACCATTTGTTGAAGAGACTCTTTATTCCATTGGACATTCTTTCCTGCTGTGTCAAAGATTAGTTGACCATAGAGTTGAGGGTCTATTTATGGGCTCTCTATTCTTCCATTGATCTGTGTGCCTGTTTCTGTGCCAGTATCATACTGTCTTGATGATGACAGCTTTGTAATAGAGTTTGAATTGTGGAATTGTGATGCCACCAACTTTGGCTTTCTTTTTCAGCATTCCTCTGGCTATTCGAGGTCTTTTATGGTTCCATATAAATTTTAGGATTATTTGTTCCATTTCTTTGAAATAAATGGATGGGATTTTGATAGGAATTGCATTAAATGTGTATGCTTTAGGTAGCATACACATATTCACAGTATTTGCTCTTCCAGTCCATGAGCATGGAACATTTTTTCCATTTCTTTTTGTCTTCTTCAATTTTTTTCATGAATTCTTTATAGTTTTCTGAGTATAGATTCTTTGCCTCTTTGGTTAGGTTTATTCCTAGGTATCTTACAGTTTTGGGTGCAATTGTAAATGGGATTGACTCCTTAATTTCTCTTTCTTCTGTCTTGTTGTTGGTGTATAGAAATGCAGCTGATTTCTGTGCATTGATTTTATATCCTGACAAGTTACTGAATTCCTGTACAAGTTCTAGCAGATTTGGAGTGGAGTCTTTTGGGTTTCCCACATATAGTATCGTATCATCTGCAAAGAGTGATAGTTTGACTTCTTCTTTGCCGATTTGGATGCCTTTAATTTCTTTTTGTTGTCTGATTGCTAAGTCTAGGACTTCTAGTACTGTGTTGAATACCAGTGGTGATAATGGACATCCCTGCCATATTCCTGACATTACGGAAAAGCTCTCAGTTTTTCTCCATTGAGAATGATATTTGCGGTGGGTTTTTCATAGATGGCTTTGATGATATTAAGGTATGTATCCCTACACTTTGCAGAGTTTTGATCCGGAAAAGATGCTGCACTTTGTCGAATGCTTTTTCAGCATCTATTGAGAGTATCATATGGTTCTTGTTCTTTCTTTTATTAATGTATTTTATCACATTGATTGCGGATATTGAACCAACCTTGCAGCCCTGGAATAAATCCCACCTGGTTGTGGTGAATAACCCTTTTAATATACTGTTGGACCCTATTGGCTAGTATTTTGGTGAGAATTTTTGCATCTGTGTTCATCAAGGATATTGGTCTGTATTTCTCTTTTTTGATGGGATCCTTGTCTGGTTTTGGGATCAAGGTGATGCTGGCCTCATAAAATGAGTTTGGAAGTTTTCCTTCCATTTCTATTTTTGGAACAGTTTCAGGAGAATATGAATTAATTCTTCTTTAAATGTTTGGTAGAATTCCCCTGGGAAGCCATCTGGCCCTGGGCTCTTGTTTGTTGGGAGATTTTTTTTTTTTTAAAGATTTTATTATTTATTTGACAGAGATCACAAGCAGGCAGAGAGGCAGGCAGAGAGAGAGGAAGGGAAGCAGGCTTCGCTGCGGAGCAGAGAGCCCGATGCGGGGCTTGATCCCAGGACCCTGAGATCATGACCTGAGCTGAAGGCAGAGGCTTTAACCCCCTGAGCCACCCAGGCGCCCCTGTTGGGAGATTTTTGATGACTACTTCAATCACCTTACTGATGACTACTTCAATCACCTTACTGGTTATGGGTCTGTTTAGGTTTCTGTTTCTTCCTGATTCACTGGTGGTAGTTTATATGTCTCTAGGAATGCATCCATTTCTTCCAGATTGTCAAATTTGCTGGTGTATAGTTGCTCATAATATATTCTTATAATTGTTTGTATTTTTTTGGTGTTGGTTGTCATCTCTCCTCTTTCATTCATGATTTTATTTATTTGGGTCCTTTCTCTTTTTTTTTTTGATAAGTCTGGCCAGGGGTTTATCAATCTTATTAATTCTTCCAGAGAACCAGCTCCTTGTTTTATTGATTTGTTCTGTTGTTTTTTTTTTTATTTCTATTTCATTGATTTCTACTCTGATCTTTATTATTTCTCTTCTGCTGCTGGGTTTAGGCTTTATTTGCTGTTCTTTCTCCCTCTCCGTTAAGTATAGGTTTAGGTTGTGTACTTGAGACTTTCTTGTTTCTTGAGAAAGGCTTGTTCTGTTATATATTTTCCTCTCAGGACTGCCTTTGCTGTGTCCCACAGATTTTGAACAGTTGTGTTTTCATTATCATTTGTTTCCATGAATTTTTAAAATTCTTCTTTAATTTCCTGTTTGACCCATTCATTTTTTAGAAGAATGCTCTTTAGTTTCCACGTATTTGGATTCTTTCCTAATTTCCTCCTGTAATTGAGTTCTACTTCAGAGCACTGTGGTCTGAAAATATGCAGGGAATGATCCCAATCTTTTGATACCAGTTGAAACCTGATTTAGAACCTGGGATGTGATCTGTTCTGGAGAATGTTCCTATGCACTAGAGAAGAATGTGTATTCTGTTGCTTTGGGATGGAGTGTTCTGTATATATCTGTGATGTCCATCTTGTCCAGTGTGTCATTTAAGGCCTTTATTTCCTTGTTGATCTTTTGCTTGGATCATCTGTTCATTTCAGTGAGGGGAGTGTTAAAGTCCCCTACTATTATTATATTATTGTCAATGTGTTTCTTTGATTTTATTAAATGGTTTATGTAGTTGGCTGCTCCCATGTTAGGGGCATAGATATTTAAAATTGTTAGATCTTCTTGTTGGACAGACCCTTTGAGTATGATATAGTGTCCTTCCTCATCTCTTATAGTTTTTGGCTTAAAATCTAATTGATCCTGATACAAGGATTGCCACCCCAGCTTTATTTTGATGTCCATTAGCATAGTAAATTGTTTTCCACCCCCTCACTTTAAATCTGGAGGTGTCTTTGGATCTAAAACGAGTTTCTTGTAGACAGCATATTGATTTTTTTTTTAATCCATTCTGATACCCTGTGTCTTTTGATTGGGACATTTAGCTCATTAACATTCAGGGTAATTATTGAGAGATACGTATTTAGTGCCATTATATTGCCTGTAAGGTGACTGTTACTGTATATTGTCTCTGTTCCTTTCTGATATACTACTTTTAGGGTCTCTCTTTGCTTAGAGGACCCCTTTCAATATTTCCTGTAGAACTGGTTTGGTGTTTACCAATTCTTTTAGTTTTTGTTTGTCCTGGAAGCTTTTTATCTCTCCTTCTATTTTCAGTGATAGCCTAGCTGGATATAGTATTCTTGGCTGCATGTTTTTCTCGTTTAGTGCTCTGAATATATCATGCCAGCCCTTTTTGGCCTGCCAGGTCTCTGTGGATAAGTCTGTTGCCAATCTAATGTTTTTGCCATTGTATGTTACAGACTTCTTTTCCTGGGCTGCTTTCAGGATTTTCTCTTTGTCGCCAAGACTTGTAACATTTACTATTAGGTGACAGGGTGTGGACCTATTCTTACTGATTTTGAGCAGGGTTCTCTGTGCCTCCTGAATTTTGATGCTTGTTCTCTTTGCCATATTATAAAAATTCTTTACAATAATTCTCTCCAGTTTACCTTCTTCTCCCCCTCTCTTTCTTCTTCTGGAATCCCAATTGTTCTAATGTTGTTTCGTCTTAATGGTATCACTTTTCTCTCGAATTCTCCCTTCGTGGTCCAGTAATTGTTTGTCTCTCTTTTGTTCAGCTTCTTTATTCTCTGTCATTTGGTCTTCTTTATCACTAATTCTTTCTTCTGCCTCATTTATCCTAGTAGTAAGAGCCTTCATTTTTGATTTCACCTCATTAATAGCTTTTTTAATTTCAACTTGGTTAGATTTTAGTTCCTTTATTTTTCCAGAAAGGGCTTTTATTTTTCCAGACAGGGTTTCTCTAATATCTTCTATGCATTTTCAAGCCTGGCTAGCACCTTGAGAATTGTCATTCTGAACTCTAGATCTGACATATTACCTATGTCCATATTGATTAGGTCCCTGGCCTTTGCTACTGCATCTTGTTCTTTTTTCTGTGGTGGGTTTTTCTGCCTTGTCATTTTATCCTGATAAGAATATATGAAGGAGCGAATAAAATATAAAAGGGTGGCGAAGGCCCCAATAAAATGTGCTTAAACCAAATCAGAGGAGACCCCAAATCATGGGCGGAAGAAAGAGGGTAAAAACAGGTTCAGAAAAATAAAAAAAAAAATTTAAAAGAGAAAAAGAAAATAAAGAAAAAATATAAAAAGAAAAAATATATATATTAGATTGGTGAATAGAATAGGTTCACCCACTTAATTTTGGGAGTATTTTGGTCTCTTAGAAGAAACTACCTCCTAAAATTTTAAAGAATGAAAAACGTATATAAGCGTAAATATGATGAAGGGATGGAATATGACTGTAAAGATGAAAAAAAAATTTAATTTCTAAAAAAGGAGTTGATAAGATTGTTGATAAGTTGATAAGATATGAAGTTGATAAGATAAAATAAAGTGGAGAGAATTTGCTCAGGCTGTAGACTAGAATAAAACCCTGTGCTAGATTTAGGGCATATTTTGATCTATCAGAGGAAGTTGTATCCCAAATTTTTTTAGAAGAAAAAAACCCCTATGTGTACATAAAAAATAAAGTTAGATACCATGAAGGATAAAACGTTAATATAATAATGAAGGTTCAAAAAAATTTTTTTGAAAGATATTAAGATAAACTAGTTAAAAAATGTTAAAGGAAGAAAGGGTAAAGTTAAAAAAAATTTAGAAGATAAAAATAAAATTAAGAAAAATTTAATTAACTTTGCAAGACTAAAGAATCATAGGGAGAAAGCCATGAATTCCATTCTTTGCTTTCTCCTCCTCTGGAATTCCGCTGTTTTCCTTGGTAAGTGAACTTGTTCGTTGCTGGACTTCATGCTATTCTTGGGGAGGGGCCTGTTGTAATGATTTTCAAGTGTTTTTGCCTGAGGCGGAATTGCACTTCCCTTATCAGGGGCCAGGCTAAGTAATCCGCTCGGGTTCGGGGTTCGCTTTTGGGATCTTTTGTTCCCTGAAGGCTTTTCCGTAGTTCTGGAGGATGGGAATGAAAATGGCGGCCTTCCAGTCTCTGGCCCAGAGGAGCCGAGAGCTGGGGCCCCACTCCTCAGTGCACCCTCCAAGAAAAGCGCTCAGTCACTCCTGTCTCCCTGGCCTCTGGCTGCGCTCTGAGCTCACCCAGCCCGTGACCAAGCGTCTTTGTCTCTGGCACACAGCCCTGCCTGGAGTCTCCGAACCCCGCAGATCTCTGAGCTCTTCCAGGGGAGTCTCCCCGATCTTGTTGGGTCCCCCCTCAGAGAGCAGTGACCTGTGCTATGGATCAAGCTCACTCCTCAGCTCTGTCTCTGTAGCTGGCTTCCCTACTCTAATACCTGTGAGCTCTGCGACTCTCAGACACCCCCGATCCTTCTGTGACCCCATGGCACCTGAGACCACCCTGTCCCCGCGTGGGCTTCACCCCTGTTTAGCCTCTGGAGTGATGTCCCTCAGTGGAGCAGACTTTTAAAAGTTT